>NW_015505889.1:222488-229788 GCF_001515645.1 Sinocyclocheilus grahami | reverse complement strand
TATCAGCGGAAGGTAAAAGCAGCTGTAAGTGTAATTACTTGTCTCATTAGTGTGTAGTGCAGTTGTCGTTGCTAGGAAATGCTTGTTTTGTTTACTGTGAGGAGACGTGCTGATATCGCATTTGGTCTCGTTCTGTATCGCGTATCTTGTCAGTGTCTGCGCTTGCTTGGTCATTTGTTGTGAAGAAAATAAGGAAAGTGTGTCCTGCTGAATTAATTTAGTATTTTGTTAGACAGGTATAAAAAAGCTTAGTTTACCGCGACAGCGTTCACGGCAGCCGTCGCATGAATGCCTCCTCGTGTGAAGACCGAAGAGTGTAAAGACCATCGACTCTACCGTGTGACTCCACTGGGCAGGGACACCGGCAAAGGATAAGTATCACTTTTTATTTCTCCTCTTTCCTATTACTTGTTTCGCTTCTGTTTAGGTTTTTATAACCATTTCTTACTATGTGTAAGTAAGTTGTTGTTTTTTAGCATATGTGTTTGGCAGTGTTACTTTTTAGGATTACTGATAAACTACTGTCATTTGATTTGTATTATTTGTATTTGTTATTTATTTTAATTTTACATTATTTCTGAATTTATTATGTCTGTATAGGTCTTTTATTATGTTTTTAGTTTTATTTAATTTGAGTTATTTTAATACTTCAACAAACTAAATGGAAATGAAATAATATATATATTGTATTTATATATGTGTATGTATGTATATATATATATATATATGTATGTGTGTGTGGTTGTACATTATGCTCTTATACCTTTTGTTCTTTAATATTTTAAATTGTTTTTAGCTTTATTTTTTGTTTTTCATTTATATGTTAAGTTTTGAAATTTTGTTTTATGCATTTGTCATTTTTATTTAATCTCTTTATTTAAAAAATGTGTATAGGTAGTATTTATAAAGTTTTAGCTTTTAGTTTTGGATCTGTTTTTAGTTGTTTTAATACTGCAATTGATTGCTTCTGTTGTCCTCATTTGTAAGTCGCTTTGGATAAAAGCGTCTAATAAATGACTAAATAAATAAATGACTAAATAAATAGCTTGATCAGTCACATGAAAGTAATCAGAATCAATACCGAAATTTCGAAATATTTAAATTGAGTGTTAAATACCGTAAACAGAGACATGGTCTGAAAAACTGACAAATTCAGATTTATGTAGCTTTATTGGTATAGTAAATAGGTTTTACAAAGAATAGCACTATAATACTTTAGTGCTGAGCATTGTCACATATCATTTTGACTGTAATATTTAACATCAGCTCAATGGTGTATGCAGATTATATGATATATGAAATTTCAATGTAAAGCCAAACCAATCCAATAATGTTAACACCAACTCACAGTTCAGTATGAACATATGGGAGTCTAGCCTAATGGTACACAATTAATGAAGTACCATGTTTTAATTAAGTTGTTATATAAATGTATTTATTTTTAATGTATGTGTACATTAAAAGAACCATTCTGGCAGCGAGAATGATCCTGAACTAAATGAAGATTAATGTTTTGGCGTGTGATGTGTTTATTGAACCAATCGGATAAGAGTAAATGGAGAGTCAGCAAGAGCTTCAGTTGATTGGCTACAAGAAGGTGGTGGACCCGCCCGCCCTCCCCCTCACGCTTGCAAAGTATCTTGTCAGTGTCTGCGCTTGCTTGGTCATTTGTTGTGAAGAAAATAAGGAAAGTGTGTCCTGCTGAATTAATTTAGTATTTTGTTAGACGGGTATAAAAAAGCTTAGTTTACCGCGACAGCGGTCACGGCAGCCGTCGCATGAATGCCTCCTCGTGTGAAGACCGAAGAGTGTAAATACCATCGACTCTACCGTGTGACTCCACTGGGCAGGGACACCGGCAAAGGATAAGTATCACTTTTTATTTCTCCTCTTTCCTATTACTTGTTTCGCTTCTGTTTAGGTTTTTATAACCATTTCTTACTATGTGTAAGTAAGTTGTTGTTTTTTAGCATATGTGTTTGGCAGTGTTACTTTTTAGGATTACTGATAAACTACTGTCATTTGATTTGTATTATTTGTATTTGTTATTTATTTTAATTTTACATTATTTCTGAATTTATTATGTCTGTATAGGTCTTTTATTATGTTTTTAGTTTTATTTAATTTGAGTTATTTTAATACTTCAACAAACTAAATGGAAATGAAATAATATATATATTGTATTTATATATGTGTATGTATGTATATATATATATATATATGTATGTGTGTGTGGTTGTACATTATGCTCTTATACCTTTTGTTCTTTAATATTTTGAATTGTTTTTAGCTTTATTTTTTGTTTTTCATTTATATGTTAAGTTTTGAAATTTTGTTTTATGCATTTGTCATTTTTATTTAATCTCTTTATTTAAAAAATGTGTATAGGTAGTATTTATAAAGTTTTAGCTTTTAGTTTTGGATCTGTTTTTAGTTGTTTTAATACTGCAATTGATTGCTTCTGTTGTCCTCATTTGTAAGTCGCTTTGGATAAAAGCGTCTAATAAATGACTAAATAAATAAATGACTAAATAAATAGCTTGATCAGTCACATGAAAGTAATCAGAATCAATACCGAAATTTCGAAATATTTAAATTGAGTGTTAAATACCGTAAACAGAGACATGGTCTGAAAAACTGACAAATTCAGATTTATGTAGCTTTATTGGTATAGTAAATAGGTTTTACAAAGAATAGCACTATAATACTTTAGTGCTGAGCATTGTCACATATCATTTTGACTGTAATATTTAACATCAGCTCAATGGTGTATGCAGATTATATGATATATGAAATTTCAATGTAAAGCCAAACCAATCCAATAATGTTAACACCAACTCACAGTTCAGTATGAACATATGGGAGTCTAGCCTAATGGTACACAATTAATGAAGTACCATGTTTTAATTAAGTTGTTATATAAATGTATTTATTTTTAATGTATGTGTACATTAAAAGAACCATTCTGGCAGCGAGAATGATCCTGAACTAAATGAAGATTAATGTTTTGGCGTGTGATGTGTTTATTGAACCAATCGGATAAGAGTAAATGGAGAGTCAGCAAGAGCTTCAGTTGATTGGCTACAAGAAGGTGGTGGACCCGCCCGCCCTCCCCCTCACGCTTGCAAAACTCAGTGAGTGAGAGAATCGTGCCAAAATTGTAAGAGAAGAGAAAAGAAAGACGGAGCTGTACATATCGGTTTATCTCGGGAACTTTTGCCCCACATGCACAAGTCATTTAGACATTTGTAACAGTTTGTTTTTTAAACATACAGATTGGTTCTATGTAGTCAATCCGTTCTGCAGTTCTTTAAACTGTTGTTTTCGCTTGCAAATCACTGTTCACAGGCCTGCAGTAATTTTGACCGTATTTTAGTGAAAACAACGAGCCAAAAGTGTAAGTGCGGATCATATTTATTTTGCGTTAGCATGAAGCTGCAGTTTCACAATACATGAATTACACTTACGAGTAACAGTAAAATGCTGCAAATAATTTTTTCTTATGCTTGAAACGCGATTTACACCTTTACAAAGCATCTCTTGCACATGTAAATTTAATTGAGCTGGCTTGAAAAAGCCAGCTTACTGAAATCCGATTTAAACTTATTTTTCTTCTGAGACCAAATTTTAAAATGTATCTCCTCCTAGACTTTTAAAGCTACAAACACCAAACTCAGGGTCAGACCTTCAGACTGGTCTGCCTCGGGTTGCTATACCTTTTCTAACTGATCCGGCTTATGGTTTTCGTAAACCAGACTATCAAAACCACCTAAAATCCCATAGACTTTCACTGAGGGGGTGAACATTTTACACTTATGGTGTATTTAAAGCTGCAGTCTATAACTTTTTTTGGTTAAAGATGATCCAAAATCAATATTTGAGCGAGTACATAACCAGCCAGTGTTCAAAACTATCGCCTTACTTTAGCCCATTTCACAGCGGTTATCTTATAATAATGTTTTCTAATTTGAGTGGTACGGGTAGGTTTTCGCGGGAAATTCGAGCATGGCACTGCGTCATTACGTCACTTCTGTAAACATGATCATATTTATTTTGCGTTAGCATGAAGCTGCAGTTTCACAATACATGAATTACACTTACGAGTAACAGTAAAATGCTGCAAATAATTTTTTCTTATGCTTGAAACGCGATTTACACCTTTACAAAGCATCTCTTGCACATGTAAATTTAATTGAGCTGGCTTGAAAAAGCCAGCTTACTGAAATCCGATTTAAACTTATTTTTCTTCTGAGACCAAATTTTAAAATGTATCTCCTCCTAGACTTTTAAAGCTACAAACACCAAACTCAGGGTCAGACCTTCAGACTGGTCTGCCTCGGGTTGCTATACCTTTTCTAACTGATCCGGCTTATGGTTTTCGTAAACCAGACTATCAAAACCACCTAAAATCCCATAGACTTTCACTGAGGGGGTGAACATTTTACACTTATGGTGTATTTAAAGCTGCAGTCTATAACTTTTTTTGGTTAAAGATGATCCAAAATCAATATTTGAGCGAGTACATAACCAGCCAGTGTTCAAAACTATCGCCTTACTTTAGCCCATTTCACAGCGGTTATCTTATAATAATGTTTTCTAATTTGAGTGGTACGGGTAGGTTTTCGCGGGAAATTCGAGCATGGCACTGCGTCATTACGTCACTTCTGTAAACATAAAGAAGTTGTCCCGGCTACTAGGCTATCGCATGTGAGGATCCACCAATCAGATAAGAGTAAATGGAGAGTCAGCGAGAGGCTCATTTGATTGGCTACAAGAAGAAGGTGGACCCGCCCTCGCCCTCACGCTTGCAAAACTCAGTTAGTGAGAGAATCGTGCCAGAATTGTAAGCGCAGAGAAAAGAAAGACGGAGCTGTACATATCGGTTTATCTCGGGAACTTTTGCCCCACATGCACAAGTCATTTAGACATTTGTAACAGTTTGTTTTTTAAACATACAGATTGGTTCTATGCAGTCAATCCGTTCTGCAGTTCTTTAAACTGTTGTTTTCGCTTGCAAATCACTGTTCACAGGCCTGCAGTAATTTTGACCGTATTTTAGTGAAAACAACGAGCCAAAAGTGTAAGTGCGGATCATATTTATTTTGCGTTAGCATGAAGCTGCAGTTTCACAATACATGAATTACACTTACGAGTAACAGTAAAATGCTGCAAATAATTTTTTCTTATGCTTGAAACGCGATTTACACCTTTACAAAGCATCTCTTGCACATGTAAATTTAATTGAGCTGGCTTGAAAAAGCCAGCTTACTGAAATCCGATTTAAACTTATTTTTCTTCTGAGACCAAATTTTAAAATGTATCTCCTCCTAGACTTTTAAAGCTACAAACACCAAACTCAGGGTCAGACCTTCAGACTGGTCTGCCTCGGGTTGCTATACCTTTTCTAACTGATCCGGCTTATGGTTTTCGTAAACCAGACTATCAAAACCACCTAAAATCCCATAGACTTTCACTGAGGGGGTGAACATTTTACACTTATGGTGTATTTAAAGCTGCAGTCTATAACTTTTTTTGGTTAAAGATGATCCAAAATCAATATTTGAGCGAGTACATAACCAGCCAGTGTTCAAAACTATCGCCTTACTTTAGCCCATTTCACAGCGGTTATCTTATAATAATGTTTTCTAATTTGAGTGGTACGGGTAGGTTTTCGCGGGAAATTCGAGCATGGCACTGCGTCATTACGTCACTTCTGTAAACATAAAGAAGTTGTCCCGGCTACTAGGCTATCGCATGTGAGGATCCTGCAGGTGGCCAATCATTTATAGCCTTTTCTCACAGCAGCTAGAATAATTAAATGTCAAAAAATTACTTTGATCGTGGATTGTAATCCAGAAAGGATTATATGAAACACATGTGAATGAAATTAAATTATATTCCAGTTTTAAATGTGCTTCTGATTACAGACAGCCTGGAATTACACAAGATTTGTATTTTAAAGACAACCAGTTCGAAGGGAGCATAATTTGCTTTTTGGGTTAAAAGAATTTCTTGGTATGAAATTCAAATTGTATGACAATTAAGAGATTAGACTGTACAGAAATTTAAATCTACACACACACTATACTCATACTCACGCAATGCTGATGTTGTTAACATTAATAATCTGAGAATAAAGTATAACAATAATAATAATAATAATTCGCACGGTTTGATCATGTGATATGAGCTAATCGATCATTAGATGAAATCACCATTGGTAGCACGATTTATTGTAATGCTTTTTTCCTCAGTTGGTCAGAACAAACGTGGCAAACTTGTTACTTACTTGTTCAGATGACAATATACGGTGAAAATTCTTATTTGGGTCATATATTCCAAGACGTAAGCTAGAATCTGTGATGACTAAGTATAGGATTCACACCGGTGCGGTGACTGACTGCCACACATACTCCTCAAAACATTAGATTCATCCGCGCTGGAGCCGTGCCAGAGTACAACCAACGCAAGGAAGATAATTCTGCAAGTAACTGCAATTCTAAAAAAATGCTAGTAACATGCTAATCATGCTAGAATCGTGCTAGTAACATGTTAATCATGCTAGCAACATGCTAGTAACTTACTAATGTTAACAACATGCTAGTAACTTGCTAATCATGCTAGAATCATGCTAGTAACATGTTAATCATGCTAGAATCATGTTAGCAACATGCTAGCAAACTTGTTAATCATGTTAAAAACATGCTAACAACTTGCTAAACATGCGAACAAAATGCTAGCAACTTGCTAAACATGTTAGAAACATGCTAGCATCATGCTAGTAACATGTTAATCATGCTAGAATCATGCTAGCAACAGGCTACTCATGCTAGAATCATGATAGTAACACGCTAATCATGCTAGAATCATGATAGCAACATGCTAGTAACTTGTTAATTATGCTAGAAACATGCTAGCAACATGCTAATCATGTTAACGCCAAGCTACTAACATGCTAATCATGCTAGTAACATGTTAATAATGCTAGAATCATGCTAACAACATGCTAGTAACTTGCTAATCATGCTAGAATCATGATAGTAACACGCTAATCATGCTAGAATCATGATAGCAACATGCTAATAACTTGTTAATTATGCTAGAAACATGCTAGCAACATGCTAATCATGTTAACGCCAAGCTACTAACATGCTAATCATGCTAGTAACATGTTAATAATGCTAGAATCATGCTAACAACATACAAGTAACTTGATAATCATGCTAGAAACATGCTAACAACTTGGTAAACATGTTTGAAACATGCTAGCATTGTGCTAGTAACATGTTAATCATGCTAG
>NW_015505889.1:209540-221256 GCF_001515645.1 Sinocyclocheilus grahami | reverse complement strand
ACCAATCAGATAAGAGTAAATGGAGAGTCAGCGAGAGGCTCATTTGATTGGCTACAAGAAGAAGGTGGACCCGCCCTCGCCCTCACGCTTGCAAAACTCAGTTAGTGAGAGAATCGTGCCAGAATTGTAAGCGCAGAGAAAAGAAAGACGGAGCTGTACATATCGGTTTATCTCGGGAACTTTTGCCCCACATGCACAAGTCATTTAGACATTTGTAACAGTTTGTTTTTTAAACATACAGATTGGTTCTATGCAGTCAATCCGTTCTGCAGTTCTTTAAACTGTTGTTTTCGCTTGCAAATCACTGTTCACAGGCCTGCAGTAATTTTGACCGTATTTTAGTGAAAACAACGAGCCAAAAGTGTAAGTGCGGATCATATTTATTTTGCGTTAGCATGAAGCTGCAGTTTCACAATACATGAATTACACTTACGAGTAACAGTAAAATGCTGCAAATAATTTTTTCTTATGCTTGAAACGCGATTTACACCTTTACAAAGCATCTCTTGCACATGTAAATTTAATTGAGCTGGCTTGAAAAAGCCAGCTTACTGAAATCCGATTTAAACTTATTTTTCTTCTGAGACCAAATTTTAAAATGTATCTCCTCCTAGACTTTTAAAGCTACAAACACCAAACTCAGGGTCAGACCTTCAGACTGGTCTGCCTCGGGTTGCTATACCTTTTCTAACTGATCCGGCTTATGGTTTTCGTAAACCAGACTATCAAAACCACCTAAAATCCCATAGACTTTCACTGAGGGGGTGAACATTTTACACTTATGGTGTATTTAAAGCTGCAGTCTATAACTTTTTTTGGTTAAAGATGATCCAAAATCAATATTTGAGCGAGTACATAACCAGCCAGTGTTCAAAACTATCGCCTTACTTTAGCCCATTTCACAGCGGTTATCTTATAATAATGTTTTCTAATTTGAGTGGTACGGGTAGGTTTTCGCGGGAAATTCGAGCATGGCACTGCGTCATTACGTCACTTCTGTAAACATAAAGAAGTTGTCCCGGCTACTAGGCTATCGCATGTGAGGATCCTGCAGGTGGCCAATCATTTATAGCCTTTTCTCACAGCAGCTAGAATAATTAAATGTCAAAAAATTACTTTGATCGTGGATTGTAATCCAGAAAGGATTATATGAAACACATGTGAATGAAATTAAATTATATTCCAGTTTTAAATGTGCTTCTGATTACAGACAGCCTGGAATTACACAAGATTTGTATTTTAAAGACAACCAGTTCGAAGGGAGCATAATTTGCTTTTTGGGTTAAAAGAATTTCTTGGTATGAAATTCAAATTGTATGACAATTAAGAGATTAGACTGTACAGAAATTTAAATCTACACACACACTATACTCATACTCACGCAATGCTGATGTTGTTAACATTAATAATCTGAGAATAAAGTATAACAATAATAATAATAATAATTCGCACGGTTTGATCATGTGATATGAGCTAATCGATCATTAGATGAAATCACCATTGGTAGCACGATTTATTGTAATGCTTTTTTCCTCAGTTGGTCAGAACAAACGTGGCAAACTTGTTACTTACTTGTTCAGATGACAATATACGGTGAAAATTCTTATTTGGGTCATATATTCCAAGACGTAAGCTAGAATCTGTGATGACTAAGTATAGGATTCACACCGGTGCGGTGACTGACTGCCACACATACTCCTCAAAACATTAGATTCATCCGCGCTGGAGCCGTGCCAGAGTACAACCAACGCAAGGAAGATAATTCTGCAAGTAACTGCAATTCTAAAAAAATGCTAGTAACATGTTAATAATGCTAGAATCATGCTAACAACATGCAAGTAACTTGATAATCATGCTAGAAACATGCTAGCAACTTGGTAAACATGTTAGAAACATGCTAGCATTGTGCTAGTAACATGTTAATCATGCTAGAATCATGCTAGTAAAATGCTAATCATGCTATAATCATGCTAACACTATGTTATTAACATTCAAATCATGCTGACAACATGTTAGTAACATGCTAATCATGTTAGAAAACATGCTAGTAACATGTTAATAATGCTAGAATCATGCTAACAACATACAAGTAACTTGATAATCATGCTAGAAACATGCTAACAACTTGGTAAACATGTTTGAAACATGCTAGCATTGTGCTAGTAACATGTTAATCATGCTAGAATCATGCTAGTAAAATGCTAATCATGCTATAATCATGCTAACACTATGTTATTAACATTCAAATCATGCTGACAGCATGTTAGTAACATGCTAATCATGTTAGAAAACATGCTAGTAACTTGCTAATCATGCTAACAAAATGCTTACATCATGCTAGTAACATGCTAATCATGCTAGAATCATGGTATCAGCATGTTAGTAAACTTGTTAATTATGTTAACAACATGCTAGTAACATGTAATCATGCTAGAAAAATGCTAGTAACTTGCTAATCATGCTAACAAAATGCTTACATCATGCTAGTAACATGCTAATCATGCTAGAATCATGGTATCAGCATGTTAGTAAACTTGTTAATTATGTTAACAACATGCTAGTAACATGTAATCATGCTAGAAAAATGCTAGTAACTTGCTAATCATGTTAGCAACATGCTAACCATGTTAGAAACATACTAGTAACATGCTTATCATGCTATCAACATGCTAGTGACAGGCTAATTGTGCTAGCAACATGCTAGTAACATGTTAAAAATATGTTAGCAACATGCTAGTCATGCTAGAAACAGCCTAGCAACCACCCCAGGTACCCTAGCAATGTGTTTTATACCTATCTGTTTTTCTGATTAACTTTATTGCCTTGAAAACATTCAAACTTTAATCTTTAAAACTATTTTAACTTTTAAACTACTCCAAACTGAAAACTTTCAGATTGCAAGCTTTTAAAACTACTTCAAACTTTCTGGCTAGGCTTTTTCAAGCCAACTTAATGTTTGTCTACAAACTTTACTCATCTAGGTTATGCTTACAGTCTTATGTACACTTCCACAACTCCTACCCTTCGTTTGCAAATCTTTTAGGCATTATTTTACCTTCATAGAAGAGCTGTTTCAATATCACTGAAGGTTTGTAAAGCTAAATACATGAAAACAAAACAACCTTTTCTATACTAAAAGCATTTGTGTTTTCTAATCAATCAATATAAAACTATTAAAGGTGGTTCAACACAAGAACAACAAAAAGAGCAGAAGTACATACTGAATCCTGTGGGGGAAGTTGCTTTTCCAGTACTGACACGACTTTCCAGACTTGGTGACAGACATACTACCAGCATAGTTTTCACCATTGTTAATGTAACAGTCTCCTGTCAATCACATGTCCAACTTATTTTACAACACAGAAACTAAAGCTTTTACCAAAAACGTCTCATTTTAGTTTTATAGACATATTCTTGTGTATGCATCAACCTTACCCTCTGTATTCACACATACTCTCAAATGGTTGATGTTAGCTGGTGTTCTGAATAATTTTGTTCCCCCACATCCTGTGAAAAAAAAGAAGAAGAAAAAAACTTGTAACAAAACTAACAGACTTATGTAACAGTCTAACAATTTCTTAAAGGGGTCATATGATGCGATTAAAATTTTTCCTTTCTCTTTGGAGTGTTACAAGCTCTTGGTGCATAAAGCAGATCTGTAAAGTTGCAAAGACTAAAATCTCAAATCCAAAGAGATATTCTTTATAAAAGTTAAGAGTCAACCACGCCTACCTAAAACGGCTCGTTCTAACACGCCCCCACATGTCTACGTCACAATGTGGGAAGATTTGCATAACGCCGCCCAAATGTTCACGCAAAGAAAGAAGGCTTAACTTTTTTTCTCGCTGTAGTATTGTTGTTGCCGCCGCCGCTATGTCATGAAGGCGCTGAGTGTTTCGTTGTGAAAGCAAAACTACTTTGTTTGGCCTTCCAAAAGAGGACCATATATCACAAATGCAGACATGGTTTTATGTTTACGCGGCGCGATGCAACGCAACGCGTAAAAAGACAGTATACGTCATTATAATCCGTAATTTTTATTTTATTTATTTATTTATTTAGTCATTTATCAGACAATTTTATTCAATGCGACTTACAAATCGTCTCCTCACAGTAAACAAAACAAGCATTTCCTAGCAACGACAACTGCACTACACACTAATGAGACAAGTAAATACACTTACAGCTGCTTTTAACTTCCGCTGATAAAGACTGCTTCTCTCAGAGTATTTCTTTACACTGTTTTCTGCTGGCGCTTGAACACACTTTCCTTATTTTCTCCACAACAAATGGCCAAGCAAGCGCAGACACTGAGAAGATACGCGATACAGAACGAGACCAAACGTGATATCAGCACTTCTCCAGGTCTCAAATGTTACGCCCCTTAACACACTGTGATGCCGTCTCTCGGCACGGCGAGACAAAACCAATAAAACCCATTATAAACGAGGCATTTGTTGCATCCTTTGGAAGGCCAAACAAAGTAGTTTCGCTTTCACAACGAAACACAGCGCCTTCACAACATGGCGCCGGCGGCAACAACAATACTACAGCGAGAATCAAAGTTACTCCATCTTTCTTTGCGTGAACATTTGGGCGGCGTAGTGCAAATTTTCCCACACAGTGACGTAGACATGTGGGGGAGTGTTTAAACGAGCCGTTTTAGGAGGGCGTGGACAAGTCTTAACTTTTATAAAGAATATCTCTTTGGATTTGAGACTTTAGTCTTTGCAACTTTACAGATTTTCTTTATGCACCAAGAGCTTGTAACACTCCAAAGAGAAAGGAAAAATTGAAATCGCATCATATGCCCCCTTTAAAGCAAGACATTGAAGGCAAAAACATTGTTTTTTTTTTTTTTTGGGGGGGGGTAATGCACTGGACAATTTTGACATTTTAGGCTATTTGGCTTTTCATAAAGTGTTTCAGATCATTGGAAAGAAAACATCAAAAATACATCTATAAGTCTGTATTTTATTCCACTTCATCTGTCTGCTTCTGTAGATTTCAATATATTTTAAAGGCCATTTTCTCAAAATGAGTTTACTCCTCGAATGTTTTTACAGAGGGGTTTGTATCATATATCAATTGCCTGATTTTGCACTTTGTCTTTTTGCATCTGTAGATTTCAATTTCAATACATATATTTAAAGGGGTCATATGATGCTGCTAAAAAGAACATTATTTTGTGTATTTGGTGTAATGAAATGTGTTTATGCGGTTTAAGGTTCAAAAAACACATTATTTTCCACATACTGTACATTATTGTTTCTCCTCTATGCCCCGCCTTTCTGAAACGCGTCGATTTTTACAAAGCTCATCGGTCTGAAAAAGCGAGGTGTGCTGTGATTGGCTAGCTATCCAGTGCGTTGTGATTGGCCGAATACCTCAAGCGTGTGACGGGAAATTCTCCACTTCAGCAGCACTTACATACACCAAATTTTACCATTTTATTCCTATCTATATTCTGAAGGTTTTTACAGAGGAGTTTGTTCATTTATAAGATTTTATTATTGCCCTTTATCTATTTGAGCCTGTAGATTTCATTTATAATACATATCTTTTAAAGGTTGTTTTCTCAAAATGAGTTTTTTTTTCTCCACTTCAGCAGCACTTACATACACCAAATTTTGCAGATTTATTGCTATCTACATTCCGAAGGTTTTCATAGAGGGATTTATTCATATGTTTGCCTCATATAACAGTTTATTCCTAAAACATGGTCAAATGTGTTTTTTTTCTTATTTATGGAGTGATAAAATCAGAAATCTAAAATCCCTTCAAAACCTTTTACTCTAATATATCAACAAAATTAAACAACACTGTAAAATCCAATAGTTTACCTTACTTAGATTTAATTAGTAATCTTTACTTAGTTGTTATACTTACTAGGTTTTATTAAGTTACAGCTACTCTCAAGGCAAATAAAACAATTTACTTACTGTCTTGAGTGACACTTGCTTAAAATATTCAAGTAGCCACAAAGGAACCAATGATATTAATAAAGCAGTGAGAGGCAGCAGTGCACTAATATGTTGCTAATGTGCAACATAACAACAGAAGAAGAAAAGAAAACGAGTCTTAATAGACTTTTCACCCATTTCCTCCATGTCTGCAGTTATCTTTCACTAGTTGCATTCACTCGTTTCCAAAAGTCATCTTGAATGTTGAATTTTCAACACAACTGAAATATTTGAGAGAACATCACATAAGCTAACTTCATATTCAATTGATGTTGATTTTCCTAAAATGCTTTTTTATTTTTTTTATTCACCATTATATTGACTAGCGTTCCCTTTGGTTGGGCACTTGGAACTTTGTTTACGTTATTATAATTATCTTCCTGTTAATGCAGCAATGCATCGTGAAGGTAGAGTAATTTGGCTTCAAGGGAAGAAAAGTAATAAATAGGTTGCTTTTAGAAGGTGACTTATCTTCTAATTAAATTAATGTGTTATTTTAATGTGCTAGTGTTAGTCAATGAACTTTTGTAAAATTTATTTTTCAAATATACCATAAGAATCTCAAAATTGGGTTTATATAATTCTTAAATAGTGTGTGGTAATGTGCTAAAGTCACACACAGACTTAAACATTCAGCACATGAATCACAACAATGGTAACAATTCAATTTCATTTATTTTTATTAATTGTAACAATAACTTTTATTCGCTCTTTTTGTTGTGCTACTTCTGACACAAGACAGCAAATAAAATTGGCAAATAAAATCAACAACTGTAAAACAAAGCAACTGCATAATTTATTCATGCCGCAATGCACTCTGGGAGTCAGTGAGTAGCTATACTAAGTCATGAGTAAACCTAAATGAAAGGATCAAGTACCCCCTACCGTTCTTTTTTAGTTACTAGCGCTCTTGTGTAAGTAAACTAGAATAACTAAGCATTTGTCATTACAACATACTATTCCTATTTCACTTTACTTAGTTTTTTCAAGGCAATCAGGTTGCATGCTTTTTTTAAGTAAGCCCAACTAATTAGATTTTACAGTGAAGAATTTTGAACCTGAAAGACGTCTGTTCTGGAAATGTATGCGAATGAGTGCATATTTAATTAGATAATGCCTCAGTTGCATATTTAGACATTACATTTTAGAATGAGTGATGTTTGTGAGACTGCAGATGCCGCTGCAGACTCTGCATCATTGTGTATTTGGCTCCGCACACCTGGCAAACATGTGGCTTCTCCTCTAGGGGAGACTTCACGTGGCGCCTTAGCTTGGTTGCCATCGTGTACCCTTTCCCACATTGTTCGCATTTATAGGGCCTGTCTCCCGTCTGCAGTCGTTCATGGGCCGGCAATTTGTGAGGGTCCCGTAGAGCCTTACCACACACAGGACACAAATACACCTCACCCGTGTGTGAAATCAGATGCCGGCACAGTTCAGGAACTTGGGAAAAGCGCAGTTCGCAATGGTCGCACTGGTAGGGTTTCTCTCCCGTGTGGATGTGCATGTGTCCCAGCATATTGCCACGTTAGCGAAAGCTCTTGTCGCAGTGCTGGCAGACGTACGGACGTTCTCCGGTGTGCAGGCGCATGTGGTTCCTCAAAGAACCAGAATTGGCCAGTTCTTTATTGCACTCTGGACACTTGACTTTGGGACCCTGGTAGTCCGGCTCTTTCGTCCGATGGACTTCCCTGTGGACGCGTAGCGAGGGCCGGCGAGCGAAAGCTTTGCCACAGATGTCACAGACGAACGGTTTCTCGCCAGGAGTGAAGAACCTGGTGCTTCTTGAGGTCCCGTTTCAAGCCGTAGCTTTTGTCACAGTGCTGGCATTGAAAGGGCCACTGACCGCGATGCATCAGCAAGTGGGCTTGGAAGCTCTCCGGTGAACTGTATGTTTTACCACACTCTGTGCACATGTAAGATTTGTGTTTCTTCAGATGGCAGAGCTGAAAGAAGCTCTTGTCACACTCGTCGCATTTGTGCTTCCTCTCTCGGATAACAAAATGGAATGCTAATGAGCTGGAATCCTCATTAGCATACAATGTCTGCATTGTGTTGTCTTTGTTATCCGAGAGCTTCCTCTTGCTGCTGAGGTCTGACCTGTTTTTTGGATCTTGTCGTTTGTAGATAAGGATGGTTGATGAGTGCACTTTTCGAGGTTTAGCAGCAAGACGAGAGCTGGCTCTCAGGCTTCTCTCTGGCTTCAGATGTTCTGATGAACTCTGGGCTTGTGATGTACTATCACTGATGCTCTGGATCTTATCTCTAGCAGGATGTTCATCACTTTGCTGACCTTCACCGTCCCCATGTGCCTCATCTACCCCATTCTGCTCCAGGTCACTGAAATTACATGCTCTAGACTCCTGCACAAGATTTTTCTCCTTGATTGGAGGTTTTGTATCCTCTTGTGTGGCACTTTGAACAGGATCTGTTAGAATACAAACGTTTCCACATTTTACAAAGAACAACATCATATCATGGACCTCTTACACAGTGCAAATATTAAGTATAAACTCACCTGCACAGTCTGAGAGGTGATCTAATGTGATGGCCTCTAAAGTATCTTCTTGTTCTCTGTTTGGAGTACTACTAATTTCACAGGCTTTTAGTTGCATTAGTTATTTTTCAAGAGGGGCTTCTTCTTCTTCTTCTTTTTCTTTCAAGAGGAGCAGTTCTGTTCCTGGTTGAATGTCTCGACAGACCCTAAGGCCTAATTTTCCATCCACCTCGAGCACACTGACATTGCTCGCTTCCTCACTTTGAGCACTGCAGGCAAACCTGTGAAGGCAATTAAACAAGTCTCATTCTGCGATGTCTTGATATGTCACTTAATAGTTCTACTAAATATAATAATTAATGAATTCTGGGTAAACTTACCTCATCCAGTAGATTTAATCTGAGATAAAAAAAAAAATTAACACATTTTGGTATGTATGTTGAATCCCCTGGATAATAAGAACATGCATTTACTTCTTACTTGGGGCTATTATTCAACTAAACACAGTTAAAAAAAGAGAAAAAACTATAACATGCTTCTGAAAATATAAAGTACTTGCAGTATTATTAGGTGAGAAGTAAATGTAAAAGCCACTATTGTCTTGGAACACATTTGCTGTAGTGCTACTAAACAAGCCTTTGTCTCAGCTGTATGGTGCAAAATGAAATTTGAAACACACTATGCATACCTCAGCTTTTCCCTTCCTGTTTATTTTGTCAGGTTCCTCCAGGCCTAGCAGAGTGCCTTTCTGCAGCACTCACCTAACACACCACAGACCTAGCTGTCCATCTTCGGCCAGAGAAGGACCCAGGGTCAGCCCTCGTGGTACTGATCTCAGCACGATGTGGATGGAGTCTCTCATGTTCCCAGAGCCTTTATCCCTCTCAATGCCTGTAACCACTAGATAAAAACACACCACAATTAGACAAGGTGGTACTCACACACTTTCATCTTGAAAACTGTAGCTCAGACAATTTAGTGATAAAAATGGGACATTTTTTTTATTAAATGCAGATATAGATGGACAGCACTTACAAAACAAACTACTAGTTATTGATGAATTATTGTTATTGGGCTGTTTTCATTTTTAATTAAATTAACTGAAATTTTCTTTCTATTTCTTTTTTTATCAGATACATCAGACAGATTGATTTCTAAATGGTTTCTTATTTCTTACTGTTTGAAGGAAAGTCTGTATTAATTTATTATGGTTTTACAGTAATAACAATGGTTGTAACTACTGGTAATTTTTGTACTGTGAATGTCATGGTTAGATGCAATACGGATTAATGCAGTTCTTAATTGTTAAATGCAACAATTAAATGTTAAATTTTTAGAATAATTATGGTAAATTTACGACTTTGGTAACCTTTCACGTGATAATTCTGTTTGTAAGTTTATAAAGCAATGTGCCGTTAGTAAACTATAAAGCATTATGGGACAGATGCTGCAGATGCAGATGCAGACAAAATATATTCGAAGATGAATATCATTGTGCAATGCATTCCACATCTTTCGTAAGTGAAATAAAACATTATGGAGTAAAGCGCATTGTCCAATACGTTAGATCCCCAGCAAATATTGTTTTTGCTGTGTATCTTTAAAGCGTCTTCATAAATGCACAGAGCTAAAAACCAGCGGTCATCTATTTCATCTAGTTGGTAACTGGTTGAATCTGAAAACATAAGCATGAGCATAAACACTTTCAACCAACTAAGGGCTATATTTCCTCTGCGCAAAGTGCGCATTGGCCGCTGGACGGTCTTGTTTATCCATCCAAAACTCCGGGAAAGTTATCGTTCTCCAGCCAACAGTGCATCCACCGGAAGTCAGGTAGCTGACTGTTACAGAGAAACGGTCCCCTCTAGAAACAGCTACCGCTGCTCTCGCCCTCACCAAAGAAAGCTGAAAATCATTGGTTTGGAATGTATGTTAAATAAGATGTTCATGGATGTATTATAAAGGCTTTTAGCAGATGTTTTTAGCAAGTGTCGTATATACATTCACAATTTGAGTTGAATTACTGAAATAAATGAACTTTTCCACGACATTCTAATTTATTGAGATGCACCTGTAGATGTACCTTGGCTTGCCGTTTATGTTTTTTAACTAACGTTACTGAACTAGGAGAACCCTTATTTCCGATCTTTAATGGTCTTTCCCTGAGCTACGCTTTATTCTTTAAATTTAAAATGTTTAATTAAATCTTTTAAAATTTAACTAGACTGTCAAAACAAATGCAGACGAACTTTCTAGCACAAGGTGGAGCTAGAGTCACATCTCTGCTTTACACGCCTGCAGTCGGTAGAGGAGCACAGCTAGGGCACAAGTACAGACAAACATTTTTGTGGAAGGTTTGACAAAAACAATGGTTATAAGTATACTTTAAAGTATAAAACACCACCACATTCTGATGTAGTGTTTGTTTGTATTTTAAGTTTAGCACTTTCATGCCTATTTTAAAAATGGGGGGTGAGTTAAGGGGTTAAATGTTCTCATGCTGGCTATTCACAATTTGCCTACAGAGAGTACAAATGCAAAACATATCAGATCACTTAAATTTACAGCTTTTATCATTCTACATGTTTCAGTTCTACAAGTTCTAAATGGCATAATATTAATTTCCTTAGAAATGCACAATATAACAGCACAATAACTTTTCAATGCCATTAGAGTCTATCAGAAACTGAACTATATCTTTTTGCAATGCCATTAGAGCCGCTAGCATTTAAAATAATAAATACATACATATGCTACCAGTCAAAAGTTTCTGAACTGTAAAATTGTAATGTTTTTTTTTTAGGAATTGTCTTCTGCTCACCAAGCTTGCATTTATTTGATCTAAAATACAGGAAAAGCAGTAGCTAATATTGTGAAATACTTTTACTAGGCCTATTTAAAATAACTGCTTTCTATTTGAATATATTTTAAAATGTAATTTATTCCTTCAATCAAATCAAAATTTTCAGCATCATTACTTCAGTCTTCAGTGTCACACGATCCTTCAGAAATCATTCTAATATGCTGATTTGCTGTTCAAGAAACATCTTTTATTATTATTATTATATTATTATCATCATCATCAATATTTAAAACAGTTGAGTACATTTTTTTTCAGGATTCTTTGATGAATAGAAAGATCCAAAGATCAGCATTTATCTGAAATAAAAATCTTTTGTAACATTATATACTATACCATTCAAAAGTATAAATTTTTTAATGGGGGGGGGGGGGGGGGGGGGGGAAAAAATTAAAA
>NW_015505889.1:206241-209294 GCF_001515645.1 Sinocyclocheilus grahami | reverse complement strand
CAAAACTATTAAAAAGAATATTTTTTTGGGGGGGGGGGGGGGGGGGGTGAAGAAATTATAGAAATTAATACTTTCACTTAGCAAGGATGCATTAATTTGATCAAAAGTGATGATAAAGAAATGTATAATGTTACAAAAATTTAGATTTCAGATATATGCTGTTCTGAACTTTTTATTCATAAAACAACCTTTAAAAATCTACAAATTCTAATTAAGTTGTTCACCATAATAATAATAATCAGAATATCAGCAAATCAGAATATTAAAATAATTTCTGAAGGATCATGTGACTGACAGTAATGATGCTAAAAATTCATCTTTAAATCACAGGAGTAAATTACATTTTACAATATATTCAAATATAAAGCAGTTAATTTAAATAGTAAAAATATTTCACAATATTACTGTTTTTGCTGTACTTTGGATCAAATAAATGCAAGCTTGGTGAGCAGAAGAGATGGAAAGAAATTATAGAAATTAATACTTTTATTTAGCAAGGATGCTTTAAATTGATCAAAAGTGATGATAAAGAAATGTATAATGTTACAAAAATTTAGATTTCAGATATATGCTGTTCTGAACTTTTTATTCATAAAACAACCTTTAAAAATCTACAAATTCTAATTACGTTGTTCACCATAATAATAATAATCAGAATATCAGCAAATCAGAATATTAAAATAATTTCTGAAGGATCATGTGACTGACAGTAATGATGCTAAAAATTCATCTTTAAATCACAGGAGTAAATTACATTTTACAATATATTCAAATATAAAGCAGTTAATTTAAATAGTAAAAATATTTCACAATATTACTGTTTTTGCTGTACTTTGGATCAAATAAATGCAAGCTTGGTGAGCAGAAGAGAATTCTTTAAAAAACATTTAAAATCTTACTGTTCTTTTGATCTTTTGACTGCTAGTGTACATACAGTAGGCTAATGCAAGAAACATATATAGCAGAAATATATGTTACAGTAGTCTAATATCCCTGAACAAGTTTGTGCCCAGGCAAAATTTTCATTTTGTGATGCTACCTGAAACAGATGTTGCAGTGTGATTCATAAAGGTTAGCTGTAATGGCTGGTTCTAATCACAGCAGCTAACAGTGGCACTTATATGGCACTTACAATGGAAATGGATTTGAGAGATAATTTTTTTTCTCTGATGTGCAAATAAAAAGTTTTTGGCATAAAGAAAAATTTGACCTGTAGTAGATCTCTTGATAAAAGTGCAGTTCTGTCCAATGCCTCAAGCTATTTGTAGTTTCTAAACATATTGGGGAACCTGCTCTTAGGGAAAAGTTAACATGAAATCTCATCACACAACAATTATTTATGAGTGGAACTTTTATAAAAAGTGGATGTTACATTCCATGTTTTTATCAGTCAAAAATAGGAGCAAGAAGAGCTCTTTTAATTGTAAAAGATTATAGTGTCAGATTATAGTTTATAGTGTCAGAAGACAAATCCAGTCACAGTGAATGTCTTAAGCAGCTAATTATTTACTCGCTTCCTATGTGTTTGTCTCTGCATTTAAATTCTATCAGTTTGTTTTCTTGTAGATCAATCTGTTTCTGTTTTTCCCCTCTTCATTAGTTCTGTTACTTTCCTCATATCCTGTTATCCTCTTATCTCTATATCCTTGTCCCAGTTATTGATCTCTCTACTCTGGTAAAATTGATTGTTGAATTGTTACTGTTAAGGACTTGCACATTTTGTGTCTGTTAGTTTTGAGTCGATTGTTGAGGAGATGGTCTGAACTGATGTTTCTAAACCATGATGTTGTTAGGCAATCATTCCTCTCTAAATTACCAACCAGCCCTCGTGATGAATGCAGAAAGGATCTCGATCACTCAGCCTTCTCACGTCACCGTGGCAACATGGATCAGTCTAAGCCAGGAGAGGCTCAGAGGGCAGATTGGATGCAACACATGCACACACACGCACACATGACCCGGTCACTTCAAGCTGTGATTTGTAAAACTTGTAGCAACCTTCATTCACAGGTTTTATGGTGGCTTGGATGAATGGAGAACCCATTCTTATACATTTACATTTAGTCATTTAGCAGACGCTTTTATCCAAAGCGACTTACAAATGAGGACAATAAAAGCAGTCAAAACTAACAAAAGAGCAACAATATATAAGTGCAAATGACAAGTAAATATATATATATATATATATACAGTATATATATATAATACACACACACACAAAGAAAAACAAGTAGATAGAATCGAAAAAATTGAAAGTTAGTGTTTTTTTTTTAATAAAAAAGAAGATAAATAGATTAAGTAGAATTAAAATAGAATAGAAAGTGCTAGAGTTAGAGGGTCAAATAAAGATGGAACAGATGTGTTTTTAGTCGTTTCTTGAAGATGGGTAAGGACTCAGCTGCTCGGATTGTGTTGGGCAGGTCATTCCACCAGGAGGGAACAGTTAATGTAAAAGCCTGTGAAAGTGATTTTGTGCCTCTTTGAGATGGCACAATAACGCATCGTTCACTTGCAGAACGCAAGCTTCTAGAGGGCACATAAGTCTGAAGTAGTGAATTAAGGTAAAGGGGTGCAGAGCCAGTGGTGGTTTTGTAGGCAAACATTAATGCTTTGAATTTTATGCGAACAGCTACTGGTAGCCAGTGCAAATTGATGAACAGAGGTGTGACGTACGTTCTTTTTTCAGCTCATTAAAGATTCATCTTGTTTACTAGAGGTTTAATAGAAGTGGTTGGAAGACCTGCCAAGAGAGCATTGCAATAGTCCAGCCTGGATAGAACAAGAGCTTGAATAAGGAGTTGTGTTGCATGTTCTGAAAGAAAGGGCCTGATCTTCCTAATGTTGTATAAAGCAAATCTGCAGGAACGGGCAGTTTTAGCAATGTGGTTTGAGAAAGTCAGTTTATCATCAATCACAACTCCAAGGTTTCTAGCTGTTTTTGAAGGAGTTATGGTTGATGAGCCTAACTGGATGGTGAAATTTTGATAAAGTGATGGGTTTGTTGAAACCACAAGCAGTTCGGTCTTAGCCAGGTTGAGTTGAAGGTGATGGTC
>NW_015505889.1:197037-206042 GCF_001515645.1 Sinocyclocheilus grahami | reverse complement strand
CCTGAGGCACCCCAGTAGCTAGATGTTGCGACTTGGACACCTCACCTCTCCAAGATACCTTGAAGGACCTATCTGAGAGGTAAGACTCAAACCACTGGCGTGCGGTTCCTGAGATGCCATTTTCCAATAGGGTTGACAGGAGAATCTGGTGGTTCACTGTATCAAAAGCAGCGGACAGATCCAGCAAGATAAGTATAGAAGATTTGCAAGCCGCTCTTGCCAGTCTTATGGCTTTAACAACTGAAAGCAAGGCAGCCTCAGTTGAATGTCCACTTCTGAAGCCAGATTGGTTGCTGTCGAGGAGGTTGTTCTGTGTGAGAAAGGCAGAGATTTGGTTGAACACAACTCTTTCAAGTGTTTTTGCAATGAAAGGTAGAAGGGAAACCGGTCTGTAGTTCTCTAAAAGAGTTGGGTTAAGAGTGGGTTTCTTAAGAAGTGGAGTTATACAAGCCTGTTTAAATGTTGAGGGAAAAGCACCAGTGTGAAGGGATGTGTTAATAATGTGAGTGAGTGCAGGTACAACGGCAGGAGAAATGGCTTGAAGGAGATGAGATGGAATAGGATCAAGCGGACAAGTAGTAGGATGATTGGAAAGGATGAGTTTAGAGACTTCTGCCTCAGAGAGTGGAGAGAGGGATGAAAATGAGTGTATGTTTGCTGGTAAGATGTGTTTGACTGTTTGTGGTGCGGCAAATTGTGCACTGAGGTTTGTAATTTTATTAATGAAGAATGTGGCAAAGTCAACAGCTGTTAGAGTTGATGAAGGAGGGGGAGGAGGAGGACAAAGTGTTTCAAAGAGCATGCGAGGGTTAGGCGAATTGTTAATTTTGTTGTCATAGTATGTCCTTTTAGCAGTGGAGACATTAGCAGAGAATGAAGAGAGGAGTGATCGATATACATTAAGGTCAGTAGGATTTTGTGATTTGCGCAATACTCTTTCTGCAGCTCTGAGCTTAGAACGATGCTCATGGAGAACATCAGATTACCAAGGTGCAGAATAGGTGGTACGAGCTGGCCTGGAAGACAAGGGGCGGACAGTGTCTAAACAAGACATAAGAGTTGAGCAGAAAATATCAGTAGCACTGTTAACATCAAGAGATGATAACTGTTCAGTGGAAGGAAGCGAAGATGAAACTATAGCAGATAGCCGGGAGGGTGAGAGTCATGTGGAGGGGAACCATAAATCAGCACCACCTCTTTCTGTACATTTGAGAATGAGAAAAAGGGTGTGCACCTGATTTTTTAAAATTAGAGTTCATTATCTTCTGAATGGACCTGCAATCATGTTGTGAATCATGATTATGTCCATGCATGTTTGTGTGATGGACATGTTATTAAAAGAATAGTTTAGCCCAAAATGAAAGATTTCTCACCCTTAGGCCATTCAAGATGTAGATGTTACTTCATCGAAATTTGAAGATATTCAACAATACATCAGTTGCTCACCAATGGGTATTTTGGCCAGAAGCAATGGGTTAAAGTTAAAATGCCTTAAAGGGATAGTTCACCCAAAAATGAAAATGTGATGTTTATCTGCTTACCCCCAGGGCATCCAAGATGTAGGTGACTTTGTTTCTTCAGTAGAACACATATGATGATTTTTAACTTTAACCGTTGCAGTCTATCAGTCGTATAATGCATGGCAATGGTAACAAAATCTATGAGAGTAAAAAAAAACATGCACAGACAAATCCAAATTAAACCCTGCGGCTCGTGACGACACATTGATGTCCTAAGACACGAAACGATCGGTTTGTGCCAGAAACCGAACAGTATTTATATAATTTTTTACCTCTAATACACCACTATGTCCAAATGTCTTTTAGATATGGCGTAGTTTACGCAAGCACCGGAAGTGATCTCTCGCGCGTATACATCACTCATTGTTTACACAGTGCACAAACATTGTAGGTACGACGGCTAATCAAAATGGTACTTACTTGCTCTTATTCGGCTGGATATCAACACACCCATTAACATAAACTACGCCAGAGCGCGTACACACCTCATGCACCGGATGCCATGCACGTGCCCAAAGACAGTTGGACATAGTGCTGTATTAGAGGTAAAAAATTATATAAATACTGTTCGGTTTCTGGCACAAACCGATCGTTTCGTGTCTTAGGACATCAATGTGTCGTCACGAGCCGCAGGGTTTAATTTGGATTTGTCTGTGCATGTTTTTTTTACTCTCATAGATTTTGTTACCATTGCCATGCATTATACGACTGATAGACTGCAACGGTTAAAGTTAAAAATCATCATATGTGTTCTACTGAAGAAACAAAGTCACCTACATCTTGGATGCCCTGGGGATAAGCAGATAAACATCACATTTTCATTTTTGGGTGAACTATCCCTTTAATGCTGGATTTGTTCATTAATGGACTGGGGTTGTGAGTCTATCATACTAAACTCTTCTTCTTTTTTTTTTGCATTATGATGCATTTAATAGTTAGAAGGCCAAATGTATTGTATCTGTTTAGCAAGTTTAATTTATTTGGGTGAGATGGGAAATATTTTGTTTGGCATCAAACTGGGGAAACTAACTATGGAAGAGAGTGGAAAAAAGTGGACCCCCCCAGCGCAGTGTGAGAAACTAGTGATATCCTGCAGTGCAGATGTGCTGAAGTCATTCAAAGCAAGGGCCTCTACACTTCCTACTAATTTCTGACAGCTGTAACCCTTCAAAATTTTAGTTGTAGTCATCTTTTGTGCTACAGTCGTTACTGTTCTCCAATTCTGATCACTGTCTGTTACTAGTACAGTGGTATACCTACAGCTAATATACCTTCAAATTTTGAGCGATGAAGCGATATTTCAGAAAAATCAAGTATTCATAGATTGTTCTCTAATTTTGAACTCCACTGTGTAGTATATACTGTGTGTGTGTGTGTGTGTGTGTATATATATTTAAACAAAAGATGTTTAGTCAACAGTACAATCCATTGGACACACTGTATTTCTATCCCTCAGTCTCATTTTCATTCCTGTCAAAAATTAATTATATCACTAGGTCTAAATCAATAAAATGAAACATCTATCCTCAGGTTAGATATTGATTATTAATAACTCCTGTTCAACATACTATGCTTTGGCACACTTATTGGTTTTGAATGAATTGGTTGAATGAATGTTTCAATGACTCACTCATAAAAATGATCACCACTTCCTGATGTAATGTAATGTTACTGAGTCACTGAAAAAATCCCCACCACCAATGAATGGACAGATGGACAGTCTGTCAGGAACACACAGATACAGACAAGCGGAGTGATGGAAACAGTGAGAACTCTCAGTACTGGTATGTCAGCGCTCAACCAAACAATTTTGAGGACAAACTAACTGTTGTAAAATCCTAAACATTCTTGTTAATTTTACAACATAACATTTCATTACAATTTTGTTACATCCTAAAACATTTCTTATTAATTCAAGGTTTAAATTAGATTTTGAATCCCAGATTTTCATTCAATCTCACTGCACATGGTAGTGAGTTAAGAGTGTTTGTGTGTGTTCAAGATGTTCTGCTCCTCTCCCTCTGTTTCTGTTTGTACTGGCAGATACCACAGTAATTCAGCAATATTAGACAAGCCACGCAGAGGAGAGAAAGACAGAAGAGATTAGTATAGGTTGCTCCATGCAGGAGCTTTTTCTCTCCTTGTTTTGTCTGAGAGCAAAATTATCACTCAGCTCAGCATCAGAAAGAAACATTTTCTAGGGCAGCTTTTGCCTCTATCTATATTTCATGTGTTGTTTCTTTGGGAAGAACTCCTCTCAGTGTGACGGGGGATTTCAGACGGGTTTCATCAAAGCAGTGTTGTGTTCAGTGTGAATGAGGACAGTGTTTTTAATGCTGTCCATGCTGGGCAAAGAAAGTAATGAGGTGCAATTTTGTGGTTTTCATACAGAAAGCCATAATGAGAGCTTTAATGAGCTCTCTCTCGGTACATTTAAATATGTGTGTATGGAAGAGTGATGAAAATCCACCCTTATTTAACCTTGATCAATAAGCCTGTTATCAGTGATCAGCTATCATTTTTCACTCAGTCTTCCTGAAATAAGGACAGAAACAGACAAAAAGACATTTGTCATGTGATGTGTAGTGTATTCTCTAATTCATTCACACAAACACACACACACAAACACAGCTCCTCCGGGAAGAGCGAGCCAGCAAAATCATTTTTAGCTCTGGCAGGGCAATATCTAGCAGGTGGGAGTTTTTTTTATCAGCGGGATTATGTAAGAAGCTCATCAGTGATGCATTGCAGTTACCGCTGGTATCCTGTGCCATTTTCAAGGCTACCGAGCAGACAGAGAGTGGACTCGTACATTCTGATTATACAAACTATAATAAGACATATATAGGCCTACTGTGCCCTGTCATGCCCTGAACCAAAAACCACACGGAACACATTAATGTCACCTGTTATGCAACAAGACACTATTTATTTTGAAGATGAGAGGGAGAAATACAAAAAGAAAGATGACTTTAATATGCTGTGATCCATTTTGTTTTCCATTCTTGCTATCTCTCTTTCTCTGATATATTTCTCAGTGTGTTCATTTACCGCTGATTGTGGGAGGTGCTGTTGGTCTGGATATCTGTCACTTCCTGATATTGCTCATCTGCGTGTCATCTATCAAGTCTGACCAATACTATAAATAGATTTGTCAAATCTCTGACATCAAACAAACACACGTGAGAAAAAACACATTTGAGAAAGGAACATTTATTTCACACCAACACACGGCTATTTGTTTCAAGCATATCTGTGGGTTAAAAATACATTTCTGTCAGTATGAAATTGAGAGTGTTATGCAGTAAGTCATAGGCTATAGATGGATCAGATTGCAGTGATTAACATTCCACTGGTCATTCCTCTCTGGAAAAGTATCAGGCACAGAAATTATGTTAATTCAATAACCACTGCACCGTAAATATTCAAACGTGACTGAAGGGCAAACTGAGATTGTTATCTAATGTATTTACCCACAAGACGGGGGATTTCACTGCTACCCAAGGAACCTCTACAAATATATTTAAAGCTAAATTTATCAAAATAGTTACACATATGTGACATAAACATATATTTTTATGATCTAATAATTAACTGGATTATTAGTAATTAAAACATTGCTTTTAATTTGATGATATTAAAAAGTCAGAATAATGAAAATAAAGTCTGAAGAATAATTTATGATCTAGTCAGAGATTGTATTGTGATCAGGTCACACAAAACAGATTAAGACTAGAATACACACAGCAAATACTTCCGCAAATATCTTGCATGTATGACTTAGCTGAATATTTGCCTACAGCTAATTGCTTGGTTTTACCATTTGGCTGAATGACTACTGTGTTGGTTATAGCACAAAATATGCATTCCTTTCCAGATAGATGCACAATATTTGATTTTAGTGGTATTTGGCATGTCACCTAGAATGTGCACTCCTAGTGAAACTCTAATACTTTTTTTGGAATAAATCATTGCTGGTTTTGTTTGGCTACAATTTAACTTGGAATTGGAAAGAAGTACTAATTTAGGTTTTAGTCCATACTTTTACATGGGACCAACATCTTTAATGAGACGAAATTTCAACATTTTACAACATTGAGCTATAGATCTGTAGTTTGATAAGTGATATATGGAAGCTCATTTCTGCCACAGAATAAAGAAATAAAAAAGGTAATTGTGACTTTATCTCACAATTCTGAGTTTATAACAGAATTGCAAGAAAAAAAAGATCAGAAGTGCAAAATGTTAACTTATAATAGCAAGTTTTTATCAGAGAGAGAGAATTGCGAGATATAAAGAATTGTGAGATGAAAATTTGGAATTACAAGAAAAAAATTAGTTAATGTCTCGCAATTGTTTTCTCTCACAAGCATTATATCTCACAATTCTGTGTCCATACTTGAAGAGTTCAGATGCAAAAGCCTCTAAGTACGTCTGACGTTTTTCTTAGGACAGCTGCGATTTAGCACATTTGACGTGAAAGTACTTGATAAACATACTGTGTATGGAGAACATTCACTCAGTATCATTATCTCATTTTTGACCAAGTTGTTTTTTATAGGCTTTTGCATGGGAACTCTTCAGTCTTTTTATTCACAATTCAGATTTCGATTTCTCAAAGTTATGAGAAGAAAAAAAATCAGAATGGCAAGAAACAAAGTCTGAACTGTGAGATAAAATTTGCAAATACCTTTATTAAAAATTTTTTTACAGGCTTTCAAAGGTCTCCAAACTGAGTAATTTTCATTCCAGTTAGCGAGTTAAATTTTAAAAAAATGTCCCAAAGTACAATAATGGTAGAAAGCATCCTCCTCTATTACACTCAAGTGTATAATGATTATAAAGTAACTGCCCAGTGACCATAGTAACTTTCCTGGAGCCAGGCAGTACCTGTTGTGATCCGTCATCCTGCTAATACACATATATAGTATACATATCCTGTTGTTTATATATATTTACATTTTTTTAATTTGAAGACAGTGGTAGATTTACATTTTGTTCTGTATACATGCATCTTGAGAAGAGTAAAGCTGCCCTATTGAGACCCTGTATATTTATTTAGTGTGTTACTGCTGTGAAGGTACTAGCCACAATCTACAGTTAGTGGACAGGGCTCCATCTTTCCAGCTGTGACAGTGTGACTAAGAGGATCCATAAGCCTTCATAGTAGGAAAACCAAAACTGCATGTTATTAAACTTAAAAATTTATTATTTATATTTGAATGTTTTTCGAACTCTGTAAGTGTTCCCAACCACAATAGACTGACAGAAAAACTCTGCCTGCGGATCATATAAGGGCTTCATCTGACAAAGATTGTTTTACCCTAATATTTGTTGTGAGTGTTCGTTTATGATGAGTTATGAGGGACATCTGTTCTGTCTGCCAAACCTGGTTCGATACAGTAGTTTAACCTTTCTCCTGATCTGATCCAGCCAGGCTTTACACTCTACAGTGTATCAGATATGAGCCGTTTGCCTCTCTCTCCCATCAGTCACTATGATATTGACTGAGTGGGCTGTTCTGTCATATTTTATATCTGACTAGTGTTAGCATATTTGTTAAATATTTTGTTAAATGTTAAATATTTGGGTATGATTATGGATTCTAACTTAAATTTTAAAAAACATATTAAAAAGGTCTCTAAAAGTACTAGAGCAAGCTTGATGATCTTTAGGAATATTAGGCACCAATTACTTGTGGCTGCTGCTAAACTCTTTATGCATTCAATGATTCTCCCTCATTTATCTTATTGTGCCACTAGTTGGTCTCATACAAGTATAACCACGTTAAAACCATTATATACTATTTATAAACAAACTGTGAAAATCTTAGCTAAAAAGCCAAGGAGTTATCATCACTGCAATATTATTAAAAATGATAAATTATTGACGTTTGATCATTTTTTATTATTTGCTGATGTGTGCTTGAAGTACAAACTATTTCATGATCTTGCACCACCACCTCTTAAACAATGTGTGACTTTCTGTAAGGATAATACCAGGCAGACTAGGTCATCAGTTAGAGGTGATTGTTCAACTAAATTTAAGAAAACTGTTTTTGGACAATCTGCTTTTGCAGTTAGAGCAGCAGAAAGATGGAATTTAATACCTGTTAATATTAGAGAGTGTACAACATTTAGTATTTTTAAAACTATGCTTAAAGTATGGCTTAAGGAAAATCAAATATGTGATCATTGACTTGGTTTTGTAATTTAATGGAGTATGGTGTGATATTGTATGTACTGTATTGTTTGTGACTTAATATTGTAATTTTGTAACAACATCCTGCCCAGGGACTGCAGATGCAAATTAGCTTTATAGCTAACTCTGACAAAACACTGTTGTTGTGTGTTGTCCCTGTACAAATAAATTGAATAAAGAAAAGAAAAGAAAAAAGGAGATGAGGATGGCTCCAAGTCAGAACAGTGTAAAATAGCATTGAGTAATTTGAAGACACATTAACAACATTAACACCAAAGGTAAATGCAGCACTGCTTACACTAATGTGTAACAATATATTAGTACTGTATGTGACTGTCTCCAGCAGCTTTTACCTTCAGAGAAAATAGTCTTATAATACGTAACGATAACAACTTGGTTCACTCATTAATCTAGTTAAATATTTATTATATTGGAGTACTACATATTTTTACACAGGAATAGAGTACTATCATAAAACTCCAACCACATGTTTAATCAATCATTGCGTGTAGGTGGTGTTTTGTAGAATATTAACCTGTATTCTCAGGTGTAAAGTGGATGCCACATTGCAATTTGCTTGCGTGGATTATCTAGCATCTGTTTCCAGTGCTGCAGGCCGGTGCCGGAGGTGTGGAGCCCCAGCATGCAGTGGCCCAGAGGAAGCAGGGTGCCGGGACTGGCCAGGTTCAGTACCTCCAACTCTACGCTGGATTTAGCCAATAGCTCACTGGGCAGCTCCAACATCATCATCTCATTCCATACCGGATTCATCTTGTGCTTCACTCGCCGTGTCTGCTTCTTTTTCAGCTTGGCATTTTGGTGTTTCAAGGTCAGCTTTACTGATAAATCTATCGGAAAACATACAGGATACAGTGTTCTCTTTATTACACCTATTGACATTAATATTGTATGCATCATATTTATTTATTTAGAACCAGTGTTTTGGAAAGTGGGTGGATGGATAAAAACATTATAAAGACATTTGAATGTTTTTTTTTTAAAAGTTATTCCTCATGCTTACCCAGGCTGCATTTACAGTAATATTGAAATATGATTTCAGTTTTAAAAGAACTGCTTTCTATTTTAATATATAATTTATTCCTGTGATCTTCCAGTCTTCAATGGAACAAGTTACATTTTAAAATATATTCAAATAGAAAGCCATTCTTTTAAATTGTACTTCATAATGTTAAAGTTTTTATTGCATTCATTGTATCAAATAAATGCAGCCTGGGTGAGCAAAAGAGACTTCTTTAAAAAAAAAAAAAAAAAAAACTTTATTCC
>NW_015505889.1:192416-195621 GCF_001515645.1 Sinocyclocheilus grahami | reverse complement strand
CCCCCCCCCCCCCCCTCCCCCCCCCCCCCCTCTCTCTCTCTCTCTCTCTGCTGTCCAGTGGTAGTTAGTAATTCCTGGCATGTCTGTTAGAACCGGATCTCTTCTGGGAGGTGTGATGACGCAGATAAAGATCTTCTGCTCTAGGTTTATGACATCATCAACAGATCACACAGCACTGGGGGTGGATTGCATGCGTGTGTGTGTGTGTGTATACATGTACGGTTTGGGACCCAAGAGATTGATTCGAAGCAAACAAGGTTTAGAGGGAGTACAATATCTTAAAATAAAGTATCAGATCCGTTCTCCTACCACCTCTTATGAGTAATGACCCTCACATATGTGGATGTCCAAAAGAATTGTCTGAGCTATTTCTAAACTGTCAATATGTGCACTTTGCACTTGTGGAGACTGAGAAACACATAAATACACGGTCAGCATCCCATAATAAAGTCATAATAAAGTGTGTGTCAGAAGACTATTACCTCTACTGCTGTACTAATATTGTAATATTGTTACTTTTTATATATTGTATTTTTATATTATGTAATATTGTTACCAAACATCTGAGTCATCATAATTAAAATAGCGTTAAAAATGTACTAAAAATGTTTGGTAGCACTTTGCTTAAAGCCTTTTATAGATAATACATTATAAATGTAGTTTCAATGCATGAATAATGCCTTGTAATGCACCTTATAACACATTGTATGATGTCATGGATAATTGTAATCACAGGAACAATACATTGTAGCACTGCTACACCTTTAGAAAGGAAAATTCATTAAACACATGACAAACAAACCTTAAAATATTATAATGCATTTTAACTTTGGTTATAATTATAATTATTATCACATTACGCCTATATGGAGAGTCCCCATAAAACATAAAAACCAACATGTGTGCATGCATGGGTGCATCAGTAACAATCCAACACAAAACACCAGCATGATTCACTGACTGACTTTTCCATCTCTCTAACCTAGAAATACATGTTTAAAGGTCATACTCATGCACATGGGGTCTTGGTCAGGCTGAACACTGTTTAAAGTCCAATAAATGTATAGTTCAAACTGTATAAATTTCCCTTGAACAGTCCATTGATATATTTCACTACATCTACTAGTACATTCATAGGCATTGTCCACACCAAAGTGGTTTTATTATCTACTAAGTTAAATTCCTATTTATTACATGGCTTACTGGAACACTTTATTCTGATTGGTCAAATGGCAATCAGTGGGTGTATATTTGTGTCATTATTCATTTGTGATGGCATGTGCTGTCTCTCTATTTTGCAGCAGTTTATAAAACTTTAAATACCAATAAATCATCAAATGTTTGCATATTTGTATTCTGAAGGCTGAAAATTTGTGCACTATTAAGAGTTCAATTTTTTATTTAAAATACATATTTAATTGAGTTTGAGAGATTTCATATGTAACAAAATCGGCATACCTCAAATAGGTATCCTAGGATTTAAATGCAACAATGTAAGATTTTAAACCCACATGAAGTGTTTGTTTTGAGAATATAAATTATATTTAACAACAAAATATTTTTTCGCTCAAATCAGTATTTCATATCCATGTATTTATTTACATTTTAGAATTTTATTAGCACACAGTAAACACCAAAAGGAATAATGATGAGGATCATCAAATACCACACTGATGAAGTTTATTTTGTGATAATGACCAGCTGACAAAGTTGGTATTAACTGTGTCACTCAGCTGAAATGAAAAGTGCTGAATGTTGCAGTCGTGGATGTATTATGCATTGTTCCTCACCTGTTTGGGTGGCTGTAAATCAACCCAGCAATCAGCATCTAACATCATGCTTATATCAGCCAGCTTAAAGCGCATCGTGCCCAGAGTGGAATTATGGGAGAATCGATCACAGCAGTGAAGTGAGAGGGCCACCTCTCCATCTAGACTGTCTGTGTCTTCTGTGCCCTCCATGGGAAGAGCGAACACCAGCTCCTCTCCCCACTGCACATGCGCTGCCAGCTTGTGGACTGCTGTGTGAGCGTGCTTCTGCTCTTCAGAGACGCTCACACACCCTGATATATATCCCTCACATCCGGCCTCCACTGATATATTCTCCGCTGCGGAAAAAAAGAGAATATGAGTCATATTATAACAAGGAGCAGGATGACAAATTGGGCCACATGAAGCTGCTCCAAGCCACTGAGGCACCAAGCGTCACTTGCTCTCTTTTTTATGACTCCTCACTTTTCATTCCTTCCTACATCTCAGCCGGCATGACTGATCCTCTCCCCTTTTCCTGTTTGGATGAGCAGAATAGAGGTTTTGAGTTCAAAGCAGATTTATGCTCATTACCAATAATGATGCGTATCAATCACGGCTGCTACTATTGAAATGGTAATTCTGTGATTAAGAGGCTTTAAGCTGCCTGAAAGAGGCTTTTATTTCTCTCAAACATTGGTTTAATCACAGAGAGTTTGAATATCAAAACCTCCCTCTCTTCCAGCCTTGAAAGCAGAGCAAAACCACTGTACAGAGACACCTCTATCCCACAAACACAACACACCTGGCTAAGCCATAATAGATTATAAGTACAACACCAAAGCCTGTTTTTTACAGATATCTGGTCATGTTGTGTGACCTTCTGATGACCTCTGCACATACTGAAAAATGCTCCTAGAGCATCGCTAGGGGATGAGTGCAGAATTGCTTGTGTCTGTAATCTGATGCCAAATTATCTGTAAATAACTTAAATTATTGTTATTTTAGTATTATTTATATAATATTATAATAAGTATTAATATTATTTTGGGTTAGGTTTTATTTTTGTTTTAATTTTAGTTTAAGTTTTAGTAATTTTATTAGTCAAGTCAAGTCAAGTCAAGTCTGCTTTATTGTCAATTCTTCCACATGTACAGCACATACATACAGAGAATTGAAATTGCGTTACTCTCAGACCCTTGGTGCATACAGATAACATTAACAGTAGAACATAAATACAGATATACAGATTAAATATAAAATATAAAATACAACTATACAAATATACAAATAAGGTAAAATTTAAAATATATATATATAGAAGGCACAAAGGCACATTGCAGATAGAGTGCAAACCAGTGAAGTAGACAACAGTGCAGATATAATGATTTGTAGTGCAATTTAGACTGTTAGACTGATTAAAGTGACAGTGTGTGTGTGTATTAGGGAGGGGGGAG
>NW_015505889.1:188633-191854 GCF_001515645.1 Sinocyclocheilus grahami | reverse complement strand
TTTTAGTACTTCAGCTAAAACTTAGCTCTACGTTTAACTCAAAGATTTTTATTTTTTAAAACAACTGTGTATTTTTATTTATTTTGAAAATGATCCTGTTGGTACAGTGATTCCTGTGGAATGCTTTCTGACTTGTAACACAGTGAATGGCAAATGTTTCTTCAGAATTTTGTGTATTTTTTGTGTTTATGTGTGTAATCACCTTTCTGAAGCTGAAAAGATGAAAATGTGAATTTGTGATTTCAGACAGTGTCTGAGTGAAGTGTTGCTAAATTAGTCTTCTTACAACATGACAGCATTTCCACAGGAATCCAGGATGCTGACACTTATTGTAGGTATCCTTTGAAACACCTGTTGGTAAATTATCACCAAAGGGATGCTACACAGTGTAGTCTGAGTATCACCTGCAATCCACAGGTGCCCCACTATCTTTCTAGAAACATCAGAGTAGATTAATGTTTATTACCTTCTACAATGCTGATGTGTAGCTTTCCATTTTCTTTGTGCAGGCTGATGGAGAAGTGCAGTTTGGGATATAGGATGAAGCTACTTGTCGTCATGGCACCGGTTTGCTCAGATGTACAGGGCGTTTCATCTATGGAAGCTAATATGAAGTAAATTAATATAAGTAAGTTTCAACTCTGAGTAAATAAGGACTATTTTAGGGGCACAGTTTCTCATTAAAATCCTTTGGATTCCTTAAACCAGAAAAGCATTACAGACTATAGTTAGTTCTGGTCCTCCTAGGACTTTTCACTGTTTGTATGCATTAGTGGTGAGGATTGTTTAGTGACTTTTTCTGCAACTTACATCGATAAGCCAGTAGGTGGCGACAAGTAACTATCTTTTTAAAGTGAGTCATGGAATCATTGACATAACTGAATCAAGCAATAACATTGATTCATTTAGGATTAATTAATTAATGAGTGCTATTTGAAGACACACAGCCTCAAAAATAGACAATATAAGCAACAATAATGCATCTAAAATGTTCCTATGCAAGCAATCATACGTGATATCATGCTGTTGGAATGCCAACGCAGCACAACATTTAGAAAAACAGTACACATGCTGTTAAATTTTTCAAAAAAGGTCTCAAGGTTCCAAGTCTTGATCATGAATTATTATATTGTATGTAACCTTTACGTGACATGATAGAAACTGTGAGTCAGATCAATGTATGTCAACCAACAGTCATGATTATAGTAGCAGGTTTCACTACTTTAATGTGAGAGGTTAACAACTGCCTCTGTGGCACATCTGCACAGATTTTAACAGCATCAGCAAATGACACTAGTGTCTAACATGTTAATGGTGTTTAATGGCTGAAATTCCAGTTTGCATCTAATCCCTTAAGGGGTGAGATGACTAATAGTTCACAATTAGAAATTTTCAGCCCCATAAATAGTCAACTCAGAACTTCCTGAATTCAGACTGGCTGAAATTATCTGGTCTCTCCTTCTGTCTGGAATGCACAGGAAAACCGGTCACACAAACACATACGCACACACAGCCTCCCCCATTAAGTTCCATTAGATTTTAGCTGTCATTTCCTTACCTTGCTGTGGGAGGGAGAAGACCTCCTCACGTTCGGTTGCCTGGTTACAGGTGTCGAGCTCAGCAGCAGACGTGTCATTGGCAGCTCCATGTTCTTTGTAGTTTACTACCTCTTGAGAAGTGACAGAAGGTTTGGGGCGGTAGATTTGAGGAAACGTCAAAGATGCTTGAGGCTGGATGGATTCTGTGCATTTCTGCACACTGAACTAAAACATGTACATAAAGAAGAAAGAGAAATAAACATGATGATTGGTTATGAGAATAGACAGGTAAAAAAAAAAAAGTTACTTCACTCTAACCGTCAGGTATTCAACCTGCTCAGAAATTTCTTAAAATTATGATGGAATATATAGAAAACATTGATTATGCCAGGTAATATCATTCCAGTACCAATCCAGCAAATAAATAATATATTTAATTAAATTAGACTATAAGCCCAATAATAAAAAAAAAGTAATATTGGCTCAGCGTGAATGAATCATTTCCATTCCCAGAGGAACTAAAGCTCAAAAAGTAATCAATTCCATTCTTTCTTTCATATTCAAACCTTATATTACACAGACATATTCTGTACTCTGCATTAATTTTAACCACCTTGACATGAGACAGGGGCATTTCACCTAGGGGCTTTCTTATGGCTGTATGTTTCATTGAGGTTTTGAAGTGTAGAGTCTGAAAAAAACAGGAAAGCATGAATGAAAAAAATAAATTCCAGAGCACTCCATTTCCCTCAGGTGGGCAGTTATCATGCTGAAATAGAGTGCACAGAGAAAGGAGCGAGAGAGGATATTCTTATACACCTCTCATCTTCCTCCGCCCCCCTCTTTATTAATAATAAATACTGGTGCAGTGAGACAGTGCCTGCCTACTTTAAAATCCAAAATGAGATTGACCTTAACGCTAAATATATACTGTATACTGATACACATGCACACACAATCACATAATTCTCTAGATACAGACACAGCTCTGTCTTCATTGTGGTGGTTTTTAGACAAAATCAGCAAATTAACTATAATCAGTTTTCGCTCATGTCTGCCTCAGATTACATTTTAATTGGGCATATCAAAGGAGGCTGAAAGATTGAAAAGGGGGGAAATCTACGCTTTCACAATCAGTGCCATCTCGTTCATAAATGGAGAGAATGATTGTGGGATTGTTGATTTTACAGATTCCAGTCATGAAAATTTAATTTACTGTATAACACGGAAAGTCACAGAATTTGGCAAAATTTGGATGAATAAATCAAATGGTAGGGCTGTGCACTTAATCACATTGTGATGTGGACAAGTGTCTGTGAATATTAAACCACAAAAAGTCTGCTATTTAAATATGTCTGTATATTGTGTGACGTCTCTTTTTTATATTTTCCTATTGCTCTTCCTTCAGCAAACACATATTATTGTCTGTAAGCGATTATTCTTGACTGCATAAATAAACAAATATATTAATAAACAAAGACTATGAAAGGAAGTGTGTGTGTGGAGGGGTCGGTTTTTGCTAACATCATGACGACCAAAGTGTCCCCAAAAGGACAGTAAAATCTGAAATCGTGTACATTGTGAGCCAATGGTCCCTATGAGAAAAACAGCTTAATAAACATAAAAAAAACATAAATGTTAAACTGCAAAAATGTTTTTTCACTGTGTGTGTGTGTGTGTGTG
>NW_015505889.1:186956-187560 GCF_001515645.1 Sinocyclocheilus grahami | reverse complement strand
TTTCTCTGGGTCAGTATCGTCCCCTCTCTCAAGTTTTCCCTTCTTACAGCTTTTGCAAAGCAGGGAGAGACCACACAGCGTCAACACTCCAGACACGGTTCCCAGCGTAGCCCCCAACAGCGCTGTCGCAGACACGAGCATTCCCACCTTGAAACAGACACCCAAACACACCGAATGAAGTGCAGAGGAGAGAAGAGGAGAGAACAGGAGGAACAATCCACTCTTCAGTGATGTGACTCCATGGTGAGAGAGGAGGAGGAGGAGGAGGAGAGAGGAGATGAGTGAAGAGCTACTAGAGACATAGAGTGGCACGTGTATGTGTGTGTGTGTGTTTGTGATGCACTGTCTGAAACCACCTCAGCCTGGCAGACAGAGCAAAAGGGAGAGAGAGAAGGAAGTAGAGACAGACATAGATAATCAAAGGGGAGGGGCTTCGATGGCTGGCAACCCCTCCTCAATAAGGAGAAGTCTGTCACTGCAGCCCACCCCCTTCATCACCAAAGTGGCTGTACGTCAGCCTTTACGTCAGAGCTGCATGAACTCACCTTCACACACTGGGTGTGCTGTAGCAGATCTTCATATATACACTCACAGTATAGAGAGA
>NW_015505889.1:186370-186946 GCF_001515645.1 Sinocyclocheilus grahami | reverse complement strand
TGTGTGTGTGTGTGTGTGTGCGTGCAGCTACATGAGTCGTGACTCTAGACTGTTTCAGGGAAAGCTTCAGCAGATGCCGAACAACACCAGCGTGTGAGTATGTGTGTACACGAGTGTGTGCACATACACAAAAACACAGACAGACAAATCATTTCTAAACTAATTACCTCTTATAAAAGCACTCTGGAGAAGATTCTAATAATAAAGCACTTGTCCCTCACCATTCTTAACTTGCCTGTTACTGGATGAACTCAATGTTCTTTGAAACAATCAGAGTTCTGTGAGAGAGCTGATCTGATTTGAGAACACAGATGGTTGATTTTGATCATTCTCTTTTGATTTGTAGGACTGATATTAATATTTATAGCATATAATATATAATATTTATAGTAAGATTCAGAACTGTGATCGATTAAGAAAATGGGCAGTAACAAGAGACACTTTGGCTTCTTTTGTAATGTCCCTGTCAGGTTTCTCTAGCTCTTTTTCTCTGTATCCATTAAACATCTTTTGCTCATTATGATTAAAATATTACAATATTTACAAGATATTTCATGACACACATATATAGTAATT
>NW_015505889.1:183799-185058 GCF_001515645.1 Sinocyclocheilus grahami | reverse complement strand
GACCTTGGCATTGCTAGCACTATGTGCTGCTGTTTGAACTAAAAAGTTAAACAACATTAAAGACAGGGTTAGATTTTATAAATATGGTTATTATTAAATTTACATTTCTGATATCTAGACTTATATTTTTGTGATTTATCTTGGTGTCACTAAGCTTGTGCTGCTTGGGCGCTAGGTTTAGTCATACACTTAACTCACTTTCTTGTGTGCCAATAGTGCATATGGTAAAAAAAAATGAAAGAATCTCACATTCTTACTGACACATTAATTTGTTTTACACTTCTACACATTTTGTGACTTACAATAATAACACAAAATTACTTTTCACTGATTTTATTACAAGAACAGATGTCTAGGCATTTATCCTTATGAAAGCATAAGTGAAGAAATTGAGATTAGAGGAGAGATGTTTTCTTACACAGAGGAAGAGCACCACAGGCTAGGACTGCATCCATCATGTAGGCTACTAATAAAGACAATGATATGACTGTAGAATTAGACAATATTATTTGGTCAGGTCTTGACTTTTTTTTTCTAACCGCTTTGGTAATATTTTTAAGGTTTGGAACTCGTTCCTTTAAAAGCATGGAGCTGTCTGCGATTCCTGAAGCGGCCATGTTTGATGGCTTTGACCTTGAGAACGCCAGAGAACATGGACCTGTGACGCCATCTTCAGGTGATATAAAAGGTGAACACCTTATTTCAGCCTCATAAATTACCTGAATAAATGCCAAAGTTGTCTTCATATAATATTTACAACCAATTAAAGGCCACCGCATTCTACGGCTGTATGTATTCTGTGGGTTCTTATTAAGAAGCGGTTTCATTAAAAATACCAGAACTGAATGATTTACGTTCGGCTCTGTTAACGCTTGTTAAACCACTCTGGCAATGTTTCACACAGGACCATGCACAGGGGGGTGGACCGGTGTCTAGAGCCACTGCCCCTTTGCCCTCATCGGCTGAGCTGCCCCTCTCACCACTTCCACCCATCACCCCAGCTCAAGCGGTCTGTTACCGCTCCGCTAAAGATCTGCTCCGCAGCATTTCTCACGATCTGTGTGCTGCTCTCTGGAGGGGAGACCACAGTTCCCAGTGTTGTTGCATTAACAGGTGGATGCATTACAATCCACATTACAGTCAGTGGATGATTCGCTGAATTAGTAATTTGGTAGTTTGTTTTTGTATTTCTGTCGGTAATGATTTGCTCTCTGTGTTGCGTGTTCTATTCCATGAATAACACCATGACGGCCACATGT
>NW_015505889.1:182096-182492 GCF_001515645.1 Sinocyclocheilus grahami | reverse complement strand
GCTGAGGATGTCGTGTCACGGAGAAGTTCAATCTCATACCAACCCGAGTATGAGTCCACGAGTACCATGTAGTTTTGCCCACGCCACTCTAGCATATCTGTTGCCACAGTAGACCACGGCAAGTCTGGAACTGGGTATGGATTCAGTGGTTCTTTCTGTTGATGTGGCTTTGTGCTGTTACAGACTGAGCATGTAATGATTTCCGCTGTGATATCAGCCGTCATTGTTGGCCAGAAAATTATTCCTCTTGCTCTGTGCTTGGTAGCGTCCAAACCGGGGTGTCCTCTGTGGACTATGCCGATGTATTCTCTCTGTAATGAGCAAGGAATGACTGTTTTGTGGCCTTTCATCACTATTCCATCTTCCAGGGCTAGTTCATCTCTATAGGGAAAATAC
>NW_015505889.1:177687-178408 GCF_001515645.1 Sinocyclocheilus grahami | reverse complement strand
CAATTAAATATAGGCTACAGATTATTAGTTTTTATTGTATTCTGTGATTTAGTCCTATATAAACAAGACTTATTAATTAATAAATAAAATGTTTTTGTATTTGTCTTTTTTATTTTTTAGTAGGGCCAAATTTTGTAGTACATTTCTTTATATATATGTATATATACAACAACAAAAAAAAGGGGGGAAAAGGAAGGAGCCAGGATCGTTAAGTGAAATCGAAAACCAAATCTTTAAATACCATACTGCGCACATCGTACGTTTTCCCTCGGTTAATCGTTAGTGTGGCGACATGTGCGCAATATTTGATAACAGAGCAGCATGCGGACACGCCCTCTTGTCATCGCAGTGAAGGGGCGGGGCTTCGGGTCTGCATTCGCTACAAAGATGGCAACGTCCATAGCGCTCAGCCTGGATAACTTACCGTCTGATCCCTTACTGCTGGTGCTGTCATTTCTGGACTTCCGAGATCTGATAAGGTAGACATTCAACTTGAGCCATTCTGTCAGTCTGTGCAATAATAAGCACGCTTGTCTGTTTCTTGAATGAGCTTGAAAAATGATATTCGCTTCACAGTGAGCTGGCAATGCTAACAGCATAGCTTATGATGTTACTCAGTATTATCGACAAATACGATAATACTGCGATAATGTTCATTTTCAGTCGCTATGAAAATACTCACATCTGTGGTTAGCTGTTATACTTGATCATCTCGTGCATC
>NW_015505889.1:175736-176601 GCF_001515645.1 Sinocyclocheilus grahami | reverse complement strand
TTTTTTTTTCATAATATGAGTGCTGTCCACTGAATAATTTGTTTCCTTTTCCTTGAAGAGGGAATGAGGGAGGAAGAGCTAGACACCATTGAGGCCCAGATTGGTTGCAAACTCCCTAATGACTACCGTTGTTCCTATAGGATACACAATGGACAGAAACTGGTGGTCCCTGGGTAAGACTTCTGAGAATATGATGTTGATCATTTCAAAATCCTTTGAACATTTTTTTTTTACTTGTCAATCATTAAAACATGATTAGAAAATTAAAGTAATTATTTAAATGATCATAACTGATTTGAATAACATTGATTGTACACGAGCAAGCGGACAAACTTAATTTACCGTCATCGGCCTCTGATCTTAAAAACTGCCATATTATCTTATGTTATCAACAAATGGCAAAATGAATGGGATCAGTGTATGAACAACTAACTGTATGAAATTATCAATAATCACTGCGATTAGATCATATATACACAATATTCAATAGGACACTCCAGAATCACACAACTTGGTTCAAGTGAAGATCCACTGATATGCTTCTCACACCAGAGTCCAATATCTCTTAAATATATTTGATTTAATTGTGTTGGTAGTACTCTCAGGAAACTAGCAAACACTTTTTAAAGAAATTCTTAACAGAGCCAATCCTTAATCTGACTTTTTATCTAAAGTATACTTTAAAAACCTCATTAAGGTTTTTAAATTGCACTCTTATAGTATTTAAACTTGTTTCTCACCTTGAAAATAACGAAGGAAGCTGGCAAGGAGTTAAAATGTCAATAAACCTTTAACATTATCATAACTGATCTATGCACTACCTCCCCTCCACAGGCTGATGGGCAGCATGGCTTTGTCCAATCAC
>NW_015505889.1:173153-174693 GCF_001515645.1 Sinocyclocheilus grahami | reverse complement strand
TTTTTTTCTTACAGGATCAACTGGCACAAGATCCCTCTGCGATTGACATGTTCATTATGGGTAACAAAGTGTAAAAGCTTTCATTACTGCATTGCAGTTTTATAAACCGTCTCGGATTATATGAACTCCTCTCTCTCCTCTTTTCTTTTTATCAGGCCCTAATTTTACTAAGTGGTTTACTTCCTATGTTGACAATGTTGTAACAGGAGAATACCCCATCATTCGGGACCAGATCTTCAGGTGGTCCATCTTTCGTTATCTTACATTTAAGACTGTCAGTCCAAATCCGATTTTTGTACATTGGACTCCGATCATATTTAGCAAGTCTGAAAGACAAAAAATCATGTGAAATACAATTTCTACAAATCCATTTCAAGCTCACTCCATATGTGAATTGAAATCTTATTCAAATCGCTTTTCTGGAAATCCGTTTCTGTCTGACCACTCAGATCAGATTTAGCGAAGCTTTTTTGCTTGTCACTTTCTCACACCACGTATAACGTAAATACGTCATACGTTGTTTGTAGAAAACATGCTTAATTTCTTTGCAGAAACAAGGCTGTGTTGTTGCGAAGTGCAAGTCAAGTGGAAAATGACAATGTACTGCTGGTCTACCCACCTCTTTGAGTTTTGAGATGGCAGCATGGAATGAATCTGCACATTCCAGCTTCCTACGTTTCTGCCGCTGCCTCATAAGATGCATATGATCCAGTGCAACTGCAATATGTTGTCACAATGTAAGACAACATCTGTTTTGCAAACTGTATTGCTGTTATGGTTGTTTTGCATAGCGTATGCATACCAAATGCAATGTCATTGCCATAAAAACCAATGCAGATAGTAAAACGAAAAAGTGCCATGGGGACACAAAGCGTGTCTGAATATATGCGATACACAGTGTGGACAGTCAAACATTTAAATCAGATTACAATCAGATATGCAAAAAATCTGATTTGGACTGACAGTCTGAACAAGGCTTTAGTAACTAATGTCAGCATTTAAAACTACAAAAGCATGTTATAATTGCCCCACTACATTTTATCCCCTTTATGTTTGTTCAGGTATGTTCATGACAAGCGCTGTGTGGCAACCACTGGTGACATCACAGTATCAGTCTCTACCTCCTTCCTGCCAGAACTCAGTTCAGTCCATCCACCACACTTTTTCTTCACCTATAGAATCAGGTACTACATAAATCCACACATTAATTTGGTTTTGTTATCTGAATATTTAAGAGCTGAGCTATGCATGAATGCTTTCCCAGGCCTGATAATAGCCTTTGCCGATGGTGATGAAAGATACACTGTGATATTTTTGACTTTGATAAAGTGAAGAACATTTTGCCTTTTGTTTTTTGTTGTTTTTCTTTTGGCGTGTAGCGTGCGATTTTCTGAGATTGTCTAAAATGATCACAGCCATGACAGAATTAAGTTTTCCACTGAGGCAATATTTGTCCCCTTAATCTGATTTCAAAGCAATTTTTACCTTTTATTAGGGCATTTCTGGTCTTCTTAAATGTATGCATGTTTTTGTATTGAAC
>NW_015505889.1:168697-170549 GCF_001515645.1 Sinocyclocheilus grahami | reverse complement strand
TAAAATAAAAATTTGGGTAATTTTAAGCCTTCGGGTTATTTTGACCCGCGAGGGACACTTTTGTTACAGGTACGGGAGGGACACACAAAGGTTAAATAAATTTACAATAGCAAAAACAATGCTATGTGTTTAATTGTATATTTAACTACCAGTTACCAGCAAGTCACTGTCTTAATGAGTTGTTTCATTAAGTAATTTCAATGGTTTGTTTAAACGGCTAATTAATTCAGTCATTGAATCATTCATTAAACCGATCATTCTATGTGGATTCATTCAGTAATGAAGCACCAATATGCGCTACTCTGAAAAGCAAAACAGTTATGCCTGTTGTTTCAGTTATTTAATTGTGTCTAAATTGTAACGTTCAGTATTTATTTAACTACTTTATAAATTCACTATGACTTTTGCAATTGTGCTTCTATTTGGTAGAGAACAGCACTGTTGCTCATGTGATATTGTCATGTGATAACTATATCTTTTGGTGTAAATATAAGACAAAACCAGGCATTCTACTGGCGTTAAATATCACATTGTGGAAGGCAAGTTTTTGTTTGATTTTTGCAAAACGAGTGACGTTGTTAAATCAATAATTTCGTTATTATCATAGACGATACATATCACACATGTGGCACGCTTCCTCTGTTTATTCTCCCAGTGTCTTACCAAAAAGTAGAGCTCTCAGTGCTTAATTTGTACACATAGTTCTTACTAAAATGATCGAGCTGCTTTCTGCTGTAACTTGCTATAATGCAACACAGCTGTACTAAGACCTGACATTTGATGATACAATAAGCTGTACCATCTTATGCATCAGGATTGAAATGGCAAAGTCGGCCCTGCCAGAGAATGCATGCCAGCTAGACAGTCGGTACTGGAAGATCACAAATGCAAACGGAAATGTGGAGGAGGTCCGTGGCCCTGGTGTTGTGGGTAAGAGCACATCCCTGTAAGCTAAGAGTAAATCAGAACAGTCTGCATTGGTAACTGAATTATCAAGATAGGACATTCTGAGTCTGATGATACACAGGGCAATGTTTCCATCAACGGGCAACCAGGTGAGACACAGGGCCTACAACCGATCTAAAATATCCAGATAGAAATTTGTTACCCGTTCTCAATGTGAAAGTGTTCAAGCAATATTGTTAAAAAAAGTTGCCCCATGTATCATCAGCCTAACAGTATCTTTCTGTCCATGTAATTCACTGTTACAGCTACTCTACTTTCTAAAGAATGTCCTGCATCTGTTTTTTGCGTATGATGAACATGCAGGCGAGTTTCCAGTGATGACACCTGGTAAAGTTCACGAATACGCCAGCTGCACCACATTTTCCACCACCTCCGAGTACATGGAAGGCCACTACACATTCCACCGGCTCAAGAACAAAGAGGAAGTGTTTGACGTTTCAATCCCACGCTTCCACATGGTGTGCCCACCATTCCGTGAATCAATGGTGCGGTCGGTAAGTTGCTATTTATGTCTTTCTGTAATGTCCAAGAAAAACGAATATCCAGGATGCTAATGTGTGTACATTTGTAATTTGAACTCCCTCATTCTGTGCTTGTCTCCCTCATTTAGAGCTCAGTCAGTGAGGCGTCTGCTCCTTATGATGAGGAGAACTCATCGGACACAGATGACTACGAGGAGGGAGATATGCGTGGCATGAACATGGCTGACCCAGGAGGACGCTGCCCTCGGCATGTCTGATGCAGTTTTACATGTCCCCGGCCAACACCCGCCCACAGATACTGACGCACAGACACACTCACACAAACAGGAGAGCAGGAGGACAAACAAAGCTTTTAGGCATCCATTGTTTATTGTACAGCGCTCTTGTGCCTGTCACCTCTTGAA
>NW_015505889.1:168244-168642 GCF_001515645.1 Sinocyclocheilus grahami | reverse complement strand
TGTGTGAGATTCTGTGAGATTGGCTCTTCTTGCCTGGGTTTCACAATGACCTGCCACTTAGCTAAAGAAATAGTTCAGCCAAAAATTGAAATGTACTCATCTTTATGTCGTTCCAAACCTGTATGTCTTTCTGTCTCCTGTGGAACACAAAAGAATATTTAAGTATATTTTGTCCATGCAGTGAAAGTGAAGTCCAGTGTTGTTTAGGACTTATTGTTCAAAAACAGACAAAAGACATGTTCGACAGAAGTAAGACAATCATACAGGTTTGGGACGACATGGTGACAAAATAGTTATTTTTGCTTGAACTATCCCTTTAAATCCTTACAGAGCACGAGGAGAAATTATGACACTACTATTAGCAGAAAAGTACACACACTGTATCACTGTGTGTGTTT
>NW_015505889.1:165839-166809 GCF_001515645.1 Sinocyclocheilus grahami | reverse complement strand
TTCGTTGCTGACAGCCTCACATATTTCAGCTGTTCTTGTGCTACAGCAGAATGAATCCTTGTGTGACCCTGTGTCCAATCATGGGCCATTTACTAAGCCACTGTCTGCTGAAGCCTGAACGAGATGTGTGGTCAAATTGTGTTTTAAAAAAAATTGCATATACATAAGAATGTAACTCTTATACTGCTTCAGCATTTTATAAGAAGGAAAAAAAATCTTCAAGAGGACCTGAGCGTATGTGCATGTAGCATACAGTCAGGTGTGCTGATCAACAGTCAGAAAAGGTTTAAAACAAGAATTGTTAAGAGAGACGAATGACATGAAAGTAATGTGTCTTGCTTATGCAAGTACGAATATAAACATTGTACATGTATATTGAACAATGGGATTTTCGCTCTTAGTATATTGATTAAGCTGAGGAATAGAAACCTTTAATATTCAACTTTACTCAGAATACTGAATAAATATTATAGAAAAGGTTGCAGGTTCATTTGTAAGAACAGAATAGCAATGGAATTCAACAGTTACAGAAATCACAATGACACTATTATATTGTACTATAGAATAGCTCAGTTTTAGGGTGACCTGTCCCTGACTCTAATGTACAGCTGTGATTAATCAATTCTTTTAATGATGAATTGTTATAGCAATATTATTTATTCTTTTTATCTCTTAAAATAAAATGAACACACAATACCCGATAATTTATTTTCAATATTTTAGGACAGTAGAATGGTGTACAATGAAAGCACAAAAGATTCATTGAAAGAGCATTGTGGGCGTGTTTAGGAAAGCGTAAGTGGCTCAAGCTCTCCAGTTTTCAGACTGGTTTGGATGTGTCTGTGATTGGATACCTTCTTCACACTGGGGTAAGACTACAGAAGAGTAACTGAGAGATTATGGCATACTGCTTAGTATATTCTGAGCTTGTGAACCAGGCTGATTTAGATTGCATTTTTACAACTTTTAA
>NW_015505889.1:124008-165255 GCF_001515645.1 Sinocyclocheilus grahami | reverse complement strand
ACAATAATAGTTGTGGTCGTAGTTGCAGTAATAATAGTAGTAGATGGCTTAATACAGGCCAGATAATCGGTCAAAACGGGATGCATCTCAGCAAATCTATGTACTCTTTAGATGACCCACAATTCTTTCTCTTATAATTATGTTAGTTAATCTTTTGAAAAAATGTCAAAATTGTCTTCATATGCTCCTCATCATGTGGTTCCAAACCGGTGTGATTCTGTTACTTCTATGGTACAAACAAACGAATAAACAAATAAATACATACATACATACAATTTTTTGAAGAATAATGGTAACCAAACAGTTTTGGTGATGGTTGACTCACCAAACACCATTATGTTCCACAGAAGAAAGAAAGTCACACCGTTTCGGAACAAACTGATGGTAAGAAGCAACTACAGGCTTGGTGTTTATGCATTAACCTGTTACAAGTCTAAAGTTTGGGATCAGTCTACAAATTTATGAATGAAAGTTTGGATGAATTTGATTTTTAAATCTAAATTTTGAATGAACATATCATGCAGTCACATTCAGACAAATTCAAATTGTATGTTACTCAGATTCCTCTCCCTCTCTCTTTATCAGGATTAGACTGGTAAACCGAAGGCATTATGAAAGCTTCTGTTGGAGTGTGTGTGGTGTTCGTTCTGGCTCTGGTGGGGCTTGGTATGTTTGCACCATGCAAAAGATGTGTTTTTGTCATATTTTGCATTACTATTCTTGCAAAACAATTTATCTCTTTCTTTGTCTTTTAAGGCTCTGCCATTAAATGTTACAGTTGTAAGGACTACACGGGCACATGCTCTAAAATTCGAAACTGCTACTATGATGATGCCTGTGTGTCCGTCTACGAGAGAGGTGCCAGCTCACTCATTCTTAGAAAATAGTGTCTTTCTGTATTCTAACAAACCATTTCCATGACCCTTTGACTTTGCATGACATATCTCTCTGTTAACCCCCTTTTCTTCTAGGTGGTGACACATACAGGCAGTGTATAAAGTACTCCGATTGTAACTACGACGCAATCGGTGAGAAATTTCCCAAAATGTCCAGCTTCAAGTTCTCCTGCTGTACCACTGACCTGTGTAACACAGCACCTGTGTCCGTGTCCAGCCGCTCTGTGCTGGGAATACTGCTCTCACTAGCACTCTTCTGGTGGGGTGTTCTCTAAAACGCTTCTGCATTGTTCCTCGTAAAGCTGGTAGTGGTATCATGCAGTGAGAATGCAGAGATCTTCTATATCTTGAGTTAAGTGGTCAAAGAAGCATTCACAGCTTAAATCTCAACTGTACGTTAAAACTGTGTGTGCTCACTGCTAAAGCTTGTAAGCTAAAGCTTGTATTTTTTTTTAGTTTTGCACTTAATAGTGAAAGGGAAACCATCTGATTATAATTTATTGTATTCAGTGCTGCTTTATGTATGTGTACTCTTTCACGGCTAAACCTGTTACCCAGAAAAGTGGTACGAGTGAGTGGGTTACGAGGGATGCTGACATTTTCAAAGGGTTAATGTATCATACCATCGTCATTTTCATAAAAACCCTTTACACCTGCTTTTCCTCTGCCTTGTTTACAAATGTCTCTTTTAAAACTTAAAATCTCTTGAAAAACATTGCGTGCAATATGTAGACATGTAGTCTTTTCAGTGTGCTGATTAGCTTTTTGTTACCACTATAGCCAGCGAAACTTACTGAACCTTTATGTGACCAATAAAAGGAACATGCAGTTTTATGCAAATTGAGAGTTTGAGAATTCTGTTTAATATTTACAATGATTCCTTATAGCTGTTTATTGGCAACTTACTATGCTGGAGCTGTTTAGTGTGTAATTTATGTTGTAAAACAAAATGTGATGTCTCTTCAGCTAATGTTAACCACATTACTTAACCATTTGAAAACCCCATAGTAAAAAAGATTCAGCCATAGGGTCTTTTAACAGCCATGACTAACAAGTATCACTGCAGCACCCCATTATTTATAACTATTATTTATGTGCTTTGTTTCAGGATTTTTTTTCTGGAGTTAATTAATATAATTAATAGTTCTCTGTAAAAATAACGTAAATAAATGTTTTTTGGCCATTCCCTTTATTGCTTTAAAAGTGACATAAACTATTCCTTATTTGTGGAATGTCTGCCCAGACTGATAATAAAAGATAATAAAAATATTAAATATGTGAATATGTATATATATTTCAACTACAGATGTAATTATGCAGATCAATGTGAATAAGAAAAGGGATACTGTATGTTAAATATGAATAGTGTGTTGGGTATTGTTTGGGTATCATTATGTATCTGCAACTGTTGTTACATTCAGATTTAGGCAAATCTCTTAAGAGATTTAATCAAACTCTATAGATTCGTCTCACAGAATATGCTGCAATTTCAAATATTTCCTTTTTCTAATTTTTCTAAACACTTTAATATAATTAATAGTTCTCTGTAAAAATAACGTAAATAAATGTTTTTTGGCCATTCCCTTTATTGCTTTAAAAGTGACATAAACTATTCCTTATTTGTGGAATGTCTGCCCAGACTGATAATAAAAGATAATAAAAATATTAAATATGTGAATATGTATATATATTTCAACTACAGATGTAATTATGCAGATCAATGTGAATAAGAAAAGGGATACTGTATGTTAAATATGAATAGTGTGTTGGGTATTGTTTGGGTATCATTATGTATCTGCAACTGTTGTTACATTCAGATTTAGGCAAATCTCTTAAGAGATTTAATCAAACTCTATAGATTCGTCGCTGCAATTTCAAATATTTCCTTTTTCTAATTTTTCTAAACACTTTTTTTATGGGCATGTTTCATTTTATAATGGATTGTTGCATTTTGATGGTGAAAAAATGATCAAACATAAAAGATCTGAATTCATGCTGAGGGCATTGCAAATATCAAATTCATTTTGAGGAATGCTTAATATTTTCTAATACATATAGAATTAAAGGCATGCAAATATAAAGTAGGTTACAGTAAGTACAAGAATTGGATATACACAATTATTTATATTGCATGCTATTTTTAAAATAAGAACTTATCTTGTACCACTTAATGTCTGTACATCTCCAGTTATGCATGGCTCTAAAATGCATAAATATGGTCTATCAGTTATTTTCTGGTTGGAGTTATTGGACACTGATGCAAGAGATGGTACATAGTTCTGCTTATGTACAATTTATAGTTTGACCCAGTGCTCTGCAAACAGAGTGTTTAACTCATGTCATACATATGACCTCACAACCTTTTTATAGACCCTCACTATTTGTACAGCTGAGATCAATTGGGAACAAGAGAGAAAAATCTGTGAACATCTCTCTGGCACTGAGTGGCTAGTGTGAAGTGTATATTCTACATATACCTGTATATGTTATGCAGTAACCAGGACCATCACAGGACAAAATCTTTAGGGTGGGCCTCCCACTGGCTCAGTGTTTTTTTGTTTTATTAAATAATTGGTCTAGACAAGTTCAAATAGATATGCAAACAGGAAATTTCATCTGCTTCTTCCACTGCTAATAAAAGTCTCTCTGAGCAACGTCTCATCTCCTGACTATTGTACTCTGCACATATTCATTACTAGTTTGAGATACAAGTTACATTTTTAAATATTTGTTGTGTGTCATTGCGTTGCATCATAAATAGCTGTCCTGTTGACTCTGTCAAGATTTTCTTCAAGACAAAAGACTTTCCCTTTTTCATTCTGATTGAGAGTGTCAACATGCAAAAACACACAAAGCCCACAATAGGGAATCCCTGAGATTGAGAAGCGTTTAAACAACACAAGACTCAAATAGTTCAAACTGGACCTCAGACATGCAGCTGAGACCAAATACAAGCAACACAATAAATGTATTAGTTAAACAGAGGCAGATGAACAGTTCACATAATTGTATATTATAATGTGAGACTGACTATTTATAAGATAATCTGTTATAATCTAAGATATGTTTCCAAATATATGAACATCACATTTCACGTTAATTTTGCCATGTTTGATATGGCAAGTTTATTGTTTATTTTCTGCAACCCACCATACCAAAATCTCTTGTCCAGACCAATTTTGGAAGAAGCAGTCAGAAATAAGACTTAGAAAATTATAAACTTGTAGTTAGCTCCTATATAAGTTCCTCTGTGATTGTATTCTTCGAACTTCTCCCAAAGTTTCAAGTAACCCATTATTTGTAAGAATGCATATTATATTTGCTAATACAACCTTGTGTATGAAGTGGTAGTGTTGGCCAGAGGTATGCTGTTTGATACAGTGAAAGACATTGTTATGTAAAGCTTCTTTCAAGCCTGAGGTTTACTCAGTTTACTCAGTCTGTTAAAGAGCAGAAGGACTGTTTGGAGATCTCACAAAACTGCTACAGGGTGGTCCTATGAGAGAGGAGGACAGAACAGAAAAGGGAAAGGACACAAAGAGGAGATGGTCTTTAAAGAGCAGACACTTCCCAGTAGGTGAGACACAGAAATAAGCATTCGATTCTGAGAGAGGGAAGAAGTCGACAGATATCAAGAGAAAACCATGGATACATAGTAAATTGTGTCCTTCTTTTAAAAGATCTAAAAACAGAGAGAGACCAACCACAGAGAAGAGAACACTGGGCACATGTATTAACAGAAGCAGAGGCAAACTCTTAAGAAAAACAGGTATGAGATAATTTGGTTCATGGTGGATGTCCACCTGAGGCATGATAGAGAAGCATTGCTTTTGTGGGATAGATTTTATTAGTTTTTCTTGTATATGTAGTATGTGCATCACTAGATTAATACACAAAAGAGAGAATGAGATGCAATTACTTTACTTTTATTTATTTTTTATTGCAGAATTATTACTGGAAGTGCATGTATTTACTGATGTGGATTATCTATGTCCAAGTATAACATACTCTGCCAGGTAAAAAAAAGAAAATTCACTGTTTGTATTTAAATAAGCAAATACTTCCAATTCTGGCATGTTATGTGTTTGACAAGTTATTTTAACCCTACCTGATGATATTTGTTAAACAACCACATCAGAATAAGTATCCTATGGCCATATTCCAAGTCGACAATGTCAAGATTCATCAGGCTCAAATTGTGAAAGAGAAATCATGAGAAGAGACTTTAACCCTACTGAAAGTCTCTGGGGTATACTGAATTAGACTTAACAGAGTGGTTGGATTCTCCTACTGTCAACAAGATCTCAGCCAAAAATTTATGTAACCCTTGATGGAAATAATTGTTGAAACAATGCCACAACGAATGCAGAGCGAAAGCTGAAGGCGATCCAGCAAAAGCAGGTGCAACTGTTTTTGGCCAGGCAGTGTATAAGCTGGTTATTTAGGGGTTGAGAATGTATATGATACAACCAGAAATTATGAGAAGTTCTTTCTCATCTGTTTTTAATGCACAGCTTCCAATAACCTTTTATCTTTTGTCTGTGATATCCCACAGAAATTGACGAGGACAGAGGAGGAAGGAAGTGTCACTGACTCTTCCAACTATAGAATATTTGGGAAACTCCCAAATATAGAATCCAGGGGAAAGACAAGTATTCCCATCATCATTCTTCTTCCAAACCATTCTTCCCCTCTCAAGCCCTTATAAAGAAACTCTCAGTTCTCTTTCCTGCTCATATCATCTACTTGCTGTCTGCACTAGGTGCAAGTGTGTGGCTCTCAGATGTCCGGGTCTCTGTCCTTCCCTTCACCCTTGCCCTTTCCCTCATGTGACTACAGAGAATGGTCTGCAACCTGGGAGCTGATTCCGAGCGTGTACCTCCTGGCGTTTGTCGTGGGCTCCGTGGGTAATGGCTTGGTGCTATGGGTGTACATGGACCGCTGAGCGAGAGGCCGCGGGAGGATTGGAAGCGGTTCCAAATCTTCCCAGACCCCCGATCCCCCTCCTTATCCCTCCGCTATATCTTCTCGTACAGTAACAGAGTCTTTAATAGCCAGTCTAGCATTGGCTGACCTGGCCTTCGTTATGATCCTGCCATTGTGGGCGGCATACACAGCACTGGGCTACCACTGGCCCTTTGGCCATATTCTGTGTCAGGTGAGCAGTTACATTGTGGCACTGAACATGTATGCGAGCATGTTTTCTCTGACTGGGCTCAGCGTGGAGCGTTACTGCGTCATCACACAAAAGTGTGGCAGCAGCTCAAAGCAGGGACGGTCAAACACTTGCGCCAAGTAGATTGTGGGTAGCATGTGGCTGGCGGCTGGAATCCTGGCACTTCCTGCTCTGCTTCTGCGGACTGTTAGGGAGGTGGATTTGGAAGAGGGAGATGATGGCGATGGGCAGGACGGACATGTGTCCTCCTGCTTATGTGACATGGACTACTCCAGCTTGATCTCAAGTGAGCTGGACCCAGCAGCTTCGGAGCAGGCAGAGCTGATGTGGTCAGCAGCTTTGGGGTTAAAATCAACTCTGCTTGGCTTCCTGTTACCTCTTGTAGTGCTCCTGCTCTGCTATGGCTGGCTAGGGTGGCTTCTTTCCCGACACTTCAGCCTAGGCCCGCGTCCTGATTATACGCACCAACGCAGGCTCCTCCGGATCATCATCACCCTTGTGCTGGCCTTCTTCCTCTGCTGGCTTCCCTTCCACACCAATAAGACACTATCCACTATGGTGGAACTGGGCATTCTTCCTTTTTCCTGCAGTTTTGACCAGTGGTTGGTAGCGGCCCATCCATACTCCATCTGTCTGGGCTATGTGAACAGCTGTTTAAACCCTCTGCTGTATGCTTGCTGTGATCCAGATTTCCGGAAGCACTGCAGTGGTCTGCTTGTGTGCGTATGGGTCAAATGCAGAGGTCAGAAGGGGGAAGAGGAGAATGAACACCACAAAAGTTCACCAATACCATCTGGGACACATGAAGTGACAGTTGAAGAGCAATGAAGAGAGATTTATTTGGCAGACTCTGTGACAGCTGAACTGTTTCTGTGGAAAATTCTTAAGAGGACTGTGAGAATCAGATTATTCTTTCCATTCATCTGTGAGATTTAGCATGAACTTCACCTCCTCAAGACAACAAGATGCCAACATAGTGTGGGAACTGATAAACAGACAGGATCCAGTGAAGGTTTTCCCATGACATTATGCCTGAAGAGTAAAGATGAGCTTTCAAGTTCTAGATGAAATAGAGCTGCATCTCCCAACATTATGATGCAATTCTGACTGTTTGCGCAGTGTGGGTATGTTGTTGAATTATGAACCGGTTAAGTATGATATCAGGCCTTATGTTATTTATTATTTTTTTTTACATGTAACCACACTTTGAGAGCCTGTTTAGCCCTATCAGTGATTTCAGGATCAGCAGACATGTATTTTTGTATTTATGAATGTACATTTCTAAAATAAAATTAGAAAAAAAAGTTGAAAAGTTCTTCAAACCCAACAACGTACAGTAGATTGATTCCTACAAAAGGTTTAAACCAAGCAGCAACCTTCCGGTTTCTCTCGTGAAACCAGGGCCAGCGCGTGCATATAGGTGAACTAGCCTAGGGCGGCAGTACAGTCAGGGCAGCAAAAAGGACAGAGATTTTAGTTTATCTTTTGGGCATTCTTTGGAATTATTGCACTCATATCAACAAGTTATCACCCCTTAGTTATTCTAGCTCTAAATTAACTTAGCTTCATACATGGTAATGCCGCTCCCGCGCTGTGCCCCACCTGAGCGGCATCAATATCACATGCAAAACACCCTCATGTAGCCTACTTCCATAAATGTCATCAAAATGAATAAAACTATCCGGACCTGAATGACTTTTGCTACTGGTGATGTCTGATGAATTTCAAAGCCCGACGCACTTCTGAAAGGAAAGATTATAGCCTACTGGCATGGGGGAGACACAGGTGGACCAAGTGTAGGCCTATAGTGTAATCCAGGGGTGCCCAGTTGTGTTTGATCAGGGTTTTAGCTGATCTTTGCAGGAAGGTAGATCTCCAGGAACAGGGTTGGGCACCCCTGGTGTAATCTATTAGATAGGCATGTTCATCCACGTACATCCAAACACATACATACACATACATCCACAAAAACAAAACGAAAAAAAAAAACCTAAATGAAACCAACAGCAGTTATTGAACACCTAAATAATAATAATAATAATAATAATCAAAAATAATAAAACTTTTCATCTTTCATTGGTGCGTGAGGAGGGGGATCCGCCAAATGAGGTTATCGGAATTCGGAGGTGCTGGACCCGGACCCAGCTTGTTCAAATTACACCCTGACTACGAATAGGGATTTCGGCAGTACGAGCACGGCTTGAACAGATTTTTATGTCTCTTAGTGAAAATGAACTACAGAGACTTGTGCTTTCCGTGTTCGAGCTGCTTACCAGAAATTCTTCCAAATCTTCCCATGGCCACTTCAGGCCTGTGCATACACTTAATTTGCTTTTGTAGCTATACTAGTGATTATTTTTATTAATTTATAATTTTTATGTTGCAGTAGGAAGAAAATGTATAATAAACAGAAAACACGCCCGTGTCTGCTTTATTTTAACACAGTTGTACCAATAATCAAAATCTCCAGTCTTTCGCATGCATCTTAAAAATTGTGTTTAGTTGTGATTGCGAAGTGGGGGTGGCACGGTAGGGTTTTGCCTAGAGCGGCAGTTGAGCTCACGCCGGCCCTGCGTGAAACTAACACGGAAGTGACTAAAACTGCAATTCACCGACTGGCCGTTAGAGGCTGGCTCCAAAAGGTAGTCAGTCCCATAGACTCCCCATGTTAAACTGCCCAACTTTACAGCAGAAATGTTTTTTTACAGCCTGGTACAAAAAGTGGTTTTGGTCTATATAGCTAATTTTGCCCTTCGTGACAACTGTGAGGGGGGGGGGGGGGTGATTTTTTTTATAACTCATCAGTTTAAATTATATTAAGCCTTAAAGTTCTGCATAATTAAGGGAATGGCCACTTGAGTGACAGGTGGATTGCCGCTGCTGTCTCCACCATCGAGCTAGGTGGGCGTGGTTTCAGCAACCAGCTCCCGCCTCTTTGCCCATTTTCGATTACCCGGGAGTGGCGCGCAGTGACGTGCTGCCAAGATGGCGACAGCCCGCTCCGCCCACTTTGAGCTTCAAAAACACTCTCCAGAAAACTACGGGTGACGTCACGGAAACTACGTCCATGTTTTTATACAGTCTATGGTTTAAACACATCAGCACTAACAAAATGTTTGTCTGAGGATTTCTACTAGCCTGACACAGCAGCATTCCCAGGTATAAAAACAAAAAAAAAGTACACTTCTATAATGTACTTAAAGTACTCTATGTTCACGCACTACTTTTGTACTTAATATACAAAAAATTATTCTTTAGTACTTCGTAAGATAAACTTAAGATCAACTAAGTGTACTAAACTGTGATATTTTGGGACACCGTGAATATGAAATTCACGAGTTATACTCGGCTTGAGTGCCGAGTTCAACCCCTCTCATTATGGTATTCCTACTACCTAGAGGGAGAAAAACAGAAATAGAAGAGGAGATGGGGAGGTGGAGGGATGCCGGAAGAACTGACGCTGGGACGGTGCAATGAGAGCTGCTTATATAGGCTCCTAATGATGATTGACACGACTGAATGATTAGACTCCTCCTGAACCTATGTTTGGAACTTCATTAAAATGCACTTTTAACATACTTTTTCTGTATTTAAAAAAATTATTTAGTCACCACTTGTAGTACATCTGAGTGTACTAGTGTATGAAAGATGGGTTCAAGTGTACTACAAGTGGTAACTAAATACATTTTTAAATGCAGAGATAGTACAGGTGCATCTCAATAAATTAGAATGTCATAGAAAAGTTCATTTATTTCAGTAATTCAACTCAAATTGTGAAACTCGTGTATTAAATAAATTCAATGCACACAGACTGAAGTAGTTTAAGTCTTTGGTTCTTTTAATTTTGATGATTTTGGCTCACATTTGGCAAAAACCCACCAATTCACTATCTCAACAAATTAGAATATTTTATAAGAGCAATAAAAAAAACATTTTTTAGTGAATTGATGGCCTTCTAGAAAGCATGTTATTAAAAGAACCAAAGACTTAAACTACTTCAGTCTGTGTGCATTGAATTTATTTAATACACGAGTTTCACAATTGGAGTTGAATTACTGAAATAAATGAACTTTTCCATGACATTCTAATTTACTGAGATGCACCTGTATGTTAAAAGCACATTTTAGTTCATATTCATGGTGTCCCAAAATAGCACAGTTGAATACACTTAGTTGAGCTTAAGTTCATCTTAAGAAGTGCCAAGGAATCATTTTTAGTATATTAAGTACAAAATAAATACGCAAAAATAGAGCACTTTTAAGTACATTATGGAACTTTTTTTTTTTTTTTTTTACCTGGGTTAGCAAAACCAGTGGTATGAATTTGGGGGAGGACTAACTGTATGAGCAATGGCAGATGGGGAGCGTTTGCAAACAGTCACTTTTGCAATTACATTTGACACTTGTGGTGTAAAATTACACAAATGGAAGAGCTTAGTTACAAAACTAGGATTATTCACTACTGGTTTTATACTATTAAAAAAACAGGAACATATGTAGAAACAACACTTGACACCTTGATAGAAAAAAAAAGCACAAATAATGGAAAAAAGGTTTGTGTTTTAATGTACTGAAAGACAAAGTTTAACTGAAAAATATCCCATAAGTGATCACTGTGAGGCAGTCCAATCTGATTTCGGTTGATCTGTCTCCAACAGAACCAGGTAATTACACAGAACAGTAATGGATCCCAGTAGCACAGGTTTACAGGTGTACCTGATCCGGCAGTTGGACCTCTTTCACGCCCCCCCCCCACACACACACACACACCTCTACTGGGTTAAGCATAGTACTGCAGATTGGCTTTCTTCTTCGCCTGCACCTCCAGAATGCCCTCCATATAGTCCTCATGGTTAAGTTCAGTGGCCCCACGGCGCAGAGCAATCATGCCCTAACACACAAAAGCAAACAATACACATTTAGGTAACATGCAATAACAATCAGGAGCGTGAGTGTTTAAGTGGAGCATTAAAGTGTGTAATTTTGATTCAGATTTGCAAATAAAAATATATATATTTTTGTCAGGTATCGTCAGACTACCTATATCAGGTTGTATCTTGCATTAAAGCATGTGAATGAATGAAATACTTTAGTACACATGTGCCCCTTTTTGGAATCAAACTTGTCACACAAATGACATTCAAGTCCTGGGCCTTCACCACAACGTTAATACCACCCTAAAAAAGAGATACTAGCAGTAAAGGTAATTAATTTAAAGGGGTCATATGACGCGATTTCAAGTTTTCCTTTTTCTTTGGAGTGTTAAAAGCTCTTGGTGCATAAAGAAGATCTGTAAAGTTGAAAAGACTAAAGTCTCAAATCCAAAGAGATATTCTTTATAAAAGTTAAGAGTCAGTCACGCCTACCTAAAACGGCTCGTTCTAACACGCCCCCACATATCTATGTCACTATGTGGAAATATTAGCATAATGCCACCCAAATGTGCACGCAAAGAAAGGCGGCGTGGTTTCAGGAACAGCAGTAGTGTTGATGCAGCCATGTTAGGAAGACGCTGTGTTTCAGTGCGAAAGCAAAAGCACTTTATTTGGCCCTTCCGGAAGTAGATGCAATTAGGAATCATTGGTTAAGATTTATTTACAACAGAACAGCACAACCCAGATGTTCGAATTTGTGCAATGCATTTTATGGACAGTTTTTTGAACCTAGAAGAGTACAAGGCTGGCTGTACACAAAGGCTATTTAAAAAAAAAGAAATCATCACACGTCAGCTGTCTTAACCGCGGCTTGTGTACTGCATCATCACGGTGTCTGTCATGTGACTCTGTTGCCCTTTCGGGCTTGAACTGATGGTAAAACTAACGACATTATTAACTGTCTTGATATTTACTTTGAAAGCTTAAGCTGCGATTATGGTAAGGGACGTTACATTTCCGACGCGTGCTTGTGGTGTTCGGCCAATCACAATGCACTGTGTTAGCTGGCCAATCAGAGCAGACTGCGCTTGTCAAAGGAGGGGGCTTTGTTGAAATTATGTGTTTGAGAGAGGCGGGGCATAGAGGACCTACAATAATGTACAGTATTTGAAAAATAATGTGTTTTTTGAACATTAAAGCATGTCAACATATTCTGTTACACCAAATACACAAAATAATGATCTTTAAAATAGCATCATATGACCCCTTTAAGGTTGCAAAGCTCATACTTACAGCTTCAACACAAACTGCTTTACATTGAGCTCCATTGAAGTCATCAGTACAGCGTGCCAATTCTTCATAGTTCACATCAGGACTATAGCACACAAAGTCAAAGATACCGTCATGAAATAAATGGTGGGAGAGAACAATGCTAATTTTAGAGAATTGTTCAAATTTGCATAGCAGTTGAACTTCAGTTTTACAGACAATAGACAAATGACTATCATGCAATCCAATAAAACATTAAATAAGCTCTGAAAGTTTTGTTGCTTTAACTTTATTCTTCATTCTTTAACTTCTTGCCCACAAAAACTGTGCTCTACCACTGCAAATGTCTCATCAGTTGATGTGCAAAAATACAAAATGACCATTTAAAAGCAAATGCCCCACCTAACAGTAAAACATATATTAACTCAGAACAACACCCAGGACCAGCTGAAACACAAAAGAACAAATGTTCCATACCAGACATTCATCTTGCGTGAGTGAATCTGCATAATGCGAGCACGAGCTTCCTCGTTGGGCATGGGGAACTCAATCTTACGATCCAGACGACCTGAACGCAGCAGAGCCGGGTCAAGGATATCCACCCTGTTAGTGGCAGCAATCACCTTGGGACACATCATAAAAAAATTAAAAAAAAAACTTGACAGGGCTGACAGGTCCACAGTTATGACAGAAACATATGGGCTCAAGTGTGTACCTTCACTTGCATGTTGGGTTGAAAGCCGTCTAACTGATTGAGTAGCTCCAGCATGGTCCTCTGCACCTCTCTGTCTCCAGCCTTCTCACTGTCAAAGCGCTTGGTGCCGATAGCGTCCAGCTCATCAATGAAGATGATGGAGGGAGCTTTCTCCTTGGCAAGAGCAAATGCATCACGTACCAGTTTGGCACCATCACCAATAAACATCTGCACAAGCTGAGGGCCAGCCAACTTCAAAAAGGTTGCCTGAGAAAGGACAGTAAAAGAATTTTAAAGTTTAATGTAGGGATGCACCGATATGAAAATTTTGGCCGATACCGATAACCGATTATTCTTTATTTTTGAAAGCCGATAACCGATATGTTAGCCGATAAATCTATATCCAAATTGTTATATACTTTTTGAGAGCCTGATTACAAAAAAGGTCTCATCATTAAAAGCCACATCCCAAACACTTCAACATAAGCAGCCTAGTTTGAACGGTGTACGTTTTAAAAATATTTTTACTCTCCCATTACCAAATTTAGTCATAAAAAAGTCTTACAAATAAATAAAATAATGCATAAATAATGCAAACAAGTCACTGGACATCATTACACGTGTAAAGAATCAAAATGAATGCGCCATAGATCAATAAAACGGAATAGCCTCTGCACGGACAATAATTAAATGATTTTAATGACTAAACCATATTGTTGATGAAAATAATAAGAGAAAAATACAAGTGGTTGTTGTTATTAATAATATATCAATGATTTTGAAAAAGTAACAAATTAATACCACTGTTTTAAATAGCAGCCATTGAGCTGCAGCTCAAGCTGAAGCTGAAGAGCTGAATGAACACGGTAAACTGAAGCGTTTTGCTGGCAGCTTATTTAACTCAAGGAAATGCATCCTGAGATTAATATTAATACAACATAAACATAATATTACAACTTATATATGTACAAAATGACGCAGTTATTGCATGCTATAGTCAGAATGTGTGATCCTGTTGTGGATGCGCTCTTCCCATAACAACGCGCTGAAACACGGCAACTAAACCCAAAGAATTCACAACGTTTTATTATAATAATGTTCTCATTAGAATGTTATATACACGACATTCCCAATCATAGTTATTAATGTTGTGCACTGCTGTTTGAGTTTATCACCGGTAAACTGAAGCGATCTTTTAACTTAACCAAACACATTCTATGTGAGATAAATCAGATATACATCAAATAAACACAATATTACAACGTACAATTGCACAAAAGGCTGCAAACGAACAGCACGCATCTGAAGTGTCTCTGAAGGAAATAATGCATTATTTATCGGTTTTAAGATATCGGCCAAATTTTCTTATCAGGCCGATACCGATAACAGAAAAAATGAGCATTTATCGGCCGATACCGATATGGTGGCCGATATATCGTGCATCCCTAGTTTAATGCATCAACAAAAACTGTAGAGCAGGGGTGTCAAACTCAATTTCTACTCAGGCCATATTTGCATTATTTGTATCCCCAAAAGGGCTCAAAGAACCAACTGAATTACTTTTTTTTTTTACTTTTTTTAAACATCACCAGTTTTTGGAAATAGACTTAATTTATTAATTGATTTTCTTTAATAATATTAATGTAACAAACATGTACGTGATGCAGTTCATTGGTTCAATTTAACAATTAAATTTCAATGTTTCCCCTAGTTTTACGGCTTTGAGGGGCATTTATTTTCTGGACTCCTTTTTAATGGTTAAATTAAATTTTATTAATAAAAAAGCCTAATGTCTAATTAATTAAAATCATGAAACTTAAACAATTTAACATCAATTTATTAAAAATGTAACAAAAATGTTCGTGTTTAAGGGCCCTAGGAAATGTTTTATTTTTCTCAACCTTATGTTTTATTGTCACCAAATTCTGTTTTAGCACGTCTAATTATTTAAAAGCATAAAAACAAGTTCCATTTATTCTTACCTTATGATTTTTTGCTCAGAAATTCTGTGTTGTGTATTTAAATTTTTTAAGGCATAAACATTAATTTAATCTATCTTTTAAGTAATGAAAATTAAACAAATTTTATTTTTTGGAAAATAAAGGTCATTTAATATTACAATTAAAACATTGAAGGAATATTGTATGATTATTCCTTAAAAATACGTTTTTAATAATTGTAATAGTAGTAGTAGCAGCAGCCTATTACGTACATTCTACTGAACAATAGTAATATACTTCTGCCGCAATGCCTTCAAGTTAAACCAAACTTTTATTTTGACGGGTTGCAGTGAATACCTTTACATTTCTGTGTATATGATACGAGGATAGTTTTACTCAAATGAAACGGTCAAATGCAGTCATGAAGGGACTCTCGGAGCAATTCTGGAGATGTTGTTCATGTATTTATGTCCTCATTTAGTGAGACAGCAGACCACCGCAAGCTTCACGCGCGCTTCAGTACAAATAACTGTTAGTAAACAAAACCACGCGTCTGCGCCATTCATTAACACAGACAACATAGTTGTTTTGTGGCTTAATATTTACAAATACTAGTAGGAGTGGGAGTGCGCATCGGGGCGGAACTCCGCTGTGCGTTATACAGAGAGTGCGACCAGAACGTAGAGACTAAAATGACATGCCGTCGTGTAAATAAGATAAATAACATAAGGCTATTTAGTTTGTTTAATAAAAGAACAAGGTATAGACCTGTTCTATCGGAAAGGTAACTTTAAATGACTTCTGTTGTGATCTGGCGCTATAGAGAAAATATAATTAAATAAAATTAACTTGACCTTCAAGGGGGGCTGGGGGGGCCGTTGGGGGGGGGCGGCTAATATAATGGCAGGGGAAACACCGGAATTTGCCATGATGTGATGCCATAATTTCTATGTGTTGCGTGTTTCAGAGCGAAGCACTGTGTTGCATGCAAGCTGCTCATGACGGTGTTTTCTGTATCTCAGAGCGGCTCGGTCTGCAGTAAATGCAGAGATGGATTTTATGAGGAGGAGCATCTGCTCCGAGTTTGGGTCGCCTTTAACCTGCATTTGGGAATGCAACATCCACCAAACAAAACTTGTAATAAGAAATGCTTGAAAATAAATGAGACACTTTATTAAGGGTCCCTGCAGTTTTGCATCAAAATAAAAAGTTTGATGGTTTAACATATGAAAAAGAAGAAATTAGTAATACTGATACTGATAATTGTACTGTAAAATAGTTTTTTTTCTTAAATACTATAGTTTTTCAGTGAAATATCACAACAGTAAGCAATCACAATTGATATCAGAAAAATAATAAAACAGAATATAACAGCCCTAACTCTGATGGTTCTCTCTCGCTCAGAGACACTGCACCTTGGTTTGGGCTGCGCAGGCTCTGGCCAGCAGCGTCTTTCCTGTGCCTGGCGGTCCGTACATCAGATTTAATATTACAATTAAAACATTGAAGGAATATTGTATGATTATTCCTTAAAAATACGTTTTTAATAATTGTAATAGTAGTAGTAGCAGCAGCCTATTACGTACATTCTACTGAACAATAGTAATATACTTCTGCCGCAATGCCTTCAAGTTAAACCAAACTTTTATTTTGACGGGTTGCAGTGAATACCTTTACATTTCTGTGTATATGATACGAGGATAGTTTTACTCAAATGAAACGGTCAAATGCAGTCATGAAGGGACTCTCGGAGCAATTCTGGAGATGTTGTTCATGTATTTATGTCCTCATTTAGTGAGACAGCAGACCACCGCAAGCTTCACGCGCGCTTCAGTACAAATAACTGTTAGTAAACAAAACCACGCGTCTGCGCCATTCATTAACACAGACAACATAGTTGTTTTGTGGCTTAATATTTACAAATACTAGTAGGAGTGGGAGTGCGCATCGGGGCGGAACTCCGCTGTGCGTTATACAGAGAGTGCGACCAGAACGTAGAGACTGAAATGACATGCCGTCGTGTAAATAAGATAAATAACATAAGGCTATTTAGTTTGTTTAATAAAAGAACAAGGTATAGACCTGTTCTATCGGAAAGGTAACTTTAAATGACTTCTGTTGTGATCTGGCGCTATAGAGAAAATATAATTAAATAAAATTAACTTGACCTTCAAGGGGGGCTGGGGGTGCCGTTGGGGGGGGGCGGCTAATATAATGGCAGGGGAAACACCGGAATTTGCCATGATGTGATGCCATAATTTCTATGTGTTGCGTGTTTCAGAGCGAAGCACTGTGTTGCATGCAAGCTGCTCATGACGGTGTTTTCTGTATCTCAGAGCGGCTCGGTCTGCAGTAAATGCAGAGATGGATTTTATGAGGAGGAGCATCTGCTCCGAGTTTGGGTCGCCTTTAACCTGCATTTGGGAATGCAACATCCACCAAACAAAACTTGTAATAAGAAATGCTTGAAAATAAATGAGACACTTTATTAAGGGTCCCTGCAGTTTTGCATCAAAATAAAAAGTTTGATGGTTTAACATATGAAAAAGAAGAAATTAGTAATACTGATACTGATAATTGTACTGTAAAATAGTTTTTTTTCTTAAATACTATAGTTTTTCAGTGAAATATCACAACAGTAAGCAATCACAATTGATATCAGAAAAATAATAAAACAGAATATAACAGCCCTAACTCTGATGGTTCTCTCTCGCTCAGAGACACTGCACCTTGGTTTGGGCTGCGCAGGCTCTGGCCAGCAGCGTCTTTCCTGTGCCTGGCGGTCCGTACATCAGAACTCCCTTTGGTGGTTGGATCCCCAGATTCTCAAACTTCTCTTTGTGGTTCATGGGCAGAACAATTGCCTCCACCAGCTGCAAAGAGCAAAGCAGTGAGCTCAGAAATAAGTCAACTAACATTCTGTCTACAATACTGCCATTGTGAGCAACTTCAATACCTCTTGAATCTGTTTGTCAAGGCCACCAATGTCACTGTACTGCTCTGTAGGCCTCTCATCCACTTCCATGGCCTTAACTCTAGAGTCATACTCAGTGGGTAGAGTCTCCAAAATCAGGTAAGAGTCTTTATTCACACCCTGTGAACAGCAGCAGATGCAAATTCAACACATTTCAAAGCAAAAGAGACATTTCAAACAACATTATTTAAGGTTGTGAATATCCTGAACTAACTCGTCAAGGGAAATGAATTCTCACTTACCACAAGATCACCAGGTTTCAGTTTCTCAGCATCCACCAAACCAATCACAGGCAGGAAATAGGTCTGCAATTATAGTACTACGTCATACACTATAAAACCATTAAGCTAAAGTTACATGAATCAGTATTTCAAAAGAAAAACACAGAGGAAAATGTTAGTGATGGAGGAAGGAAAAGCATAATGGCCACACAACAACAAAGCTGAAGCTGTTCAAATTACAGAATTGACTCACCTGCCGCGTGGAGGTTTTGATGACGGCACACTTGCCCTTCCTCTGCGAGTCCAGATCAATATTGGCTCCATCCTCCTCTTGGTCATTAGGATCTACATCAAGCAGCTTCCATTCAAACACACAACACATACAAACTTGAAATCCCATGCACATACTAGATGCAGACAAAAAAAGCTCCTTATATCCCATTGTAACACTCTAAATAAGATGTCTAGAGGAAAGGAGACATTTTACCTCTATGACGTTGGAGACGAGGTAGGGCAGAGTCTTGTTCAAGCGCTTTGAGTGCCTAGAAAAGCGCTATATAAATGTAATGAATTATTATTATTATTTAAAAAAAAGATGGCATATACTTTCATCAATCAAATTACAAAACACACATTTCAAATCAATATCTTTTAATAACCTCATTTACTGGATAAATACAATGAATAATTCTAAATGAAACGTCGCAAATCTTATTGATGACACATCTCCTGGAGATCATAAAAGCCTCCTCCCAGTTAATGTCCTGGAAGCGGAATTCTAATTTTTTTTAGCTGGGGGTATCCTAAAAGGCAGACAAATCTGTTTAAGAAAATGATTATTGCATTTTTTATCAAGAATACTTATACCATCTAACTTTAAATTTAAGTCACTAGTTATATTCAAATCAAAAGCATCAGCAGCCCGCAGCAAATGAAGCAGACCAGAGCTATAGCATCAAAGACCACTGCATAATCCTTTGCAGAAAAAGATTGGAGTAAATTGCCTGTTAAATTGTCAGCTTTTCACAGGCAAGTGCTTTTGGCTTGGAAGTTAATTTACAAGCACAATTTTTCTCCACACCAGTATTATATCAGGAATAATTGTAATATTCTCTATAAACACAAGAGTGTATTTATGAAAACCTGGTTTGATGAAGGGATTATTTTGGTAGGACAGTTGTTGAATTCTCAGGGGTATTTAATGACGTATGATGAATTTCTTTCATATTTTAATTTCCCTGTAACCCCAAAAGAATATGCCTCTGTAATTGGAGCTATCTCTTCTAGTATTGTGTCTTTATGTAGAGGTATTTCATACTCTAAACGTGCTTCTTTACTTCACCCCGCTGACACTTTCTGTGGCAGAATTTGTTTTTCATCTAGCAAAAAAATAAGGCTATACGTTTATTATTTAAAAAAGGATGTAAATGGTTCATTCTGTTCATTACACCCAGAAACGGTACCTCATATTTTCTGGCATTGTCAATACAAAGAGGTTATGGTGGGAGGTTTCTAGATTTATAAATGACAAAGTGTTGTGCAACTTTCGTCTACTATATGAACATGTAATATTTGGCTTTTTGAGCTATGACAAGAAGTTTGAAAATGAGGCTTACATTATCAATCTCTTGATTATACTTGTTACATTTCATAATTCACCGTTGTAAGTTCAGCAATCAGAAACCTCTTTTTTCTGTGGTGCTTAAGGAATTAGATATCTATAGAAGCACCATTAAGGAGAGTACAAACAAAAAAGCTGTAAAAACTGTGTATTTATTTAGTGTATTTAAGTTATTGTGATTTAACAAGGCCTTTCATTTTTTCATTATTTTATTTTATTTGTTGGTTTTATATATACATGTATAGTTAATATGTACTTTTTATGTTTTTTTGTGTATACCCGTGGCACTTTTGTTTTGTATTTGTAGTTCAAGCATTAATAATAATAATAAAAAAAATCTCTTGGAGTAAAGTAAAAAAACATCAAACAAAAAACATCAACCAAATCCTCCAATTACTTAACAGTGTGTATTTATATTATATTAATATTATATTGTTCTTTAATCTAAATATGTGGTTTTGAGATATTTAAAACAAAAAAAAGCATTGTGTATTTTTGTTTGTCCCGGGACACTACTAAGGACATTTTGTAATGTGGGGTGTTTTTTTTCTTCATATAGAAGCACATGTTCAACAGTTGTTATACATAGTCCTGTTTCATGTTTTCCTATTCTGGATATAGAACAATTTAATCCAGTTATTATTGTGTTGTTTTTCCCTTTAACTCATCTTGCTTAGTAGGCCTAGCCTACACGAGTATCAACTTCAGGATGCTCAGCTGCTTGTTTTGCTGGGTCATCAGCTTTGGATTCCCACATGTGCAGGTACTCACACGAATCTTAGCATTTTTTCCCCCATATTCTGTAATTTAAGCAAATGTAGAAGGATTACATAAACTATATTTGGTTGTGATGTAGACTTTACCACATTCAATGACTGACCTTCCTCTGCCCATTCAAGGGCTAAAGATAGCCAATTCTGTTGTAAAATCTGAAACATCATTAGATGTCCTCTTCTTTAAGCTCACTTTGAATTTTGGGATATATATTGATGACGCTGTATGACCAGACCAACATTGCATTATTAAATGAAATGCTAGAAATGCTGCAGGAGAGGATGAAAATCACCTTTCCGTACTCTCCATACTCTATAGTATTTGGTACACAAATAGTACTGTATAAAATCTGTTTAAAATTACATATACTCACATAAAATTAAGACTCCAGCCAGCCATATCAATATGACATATTTTACACCACGTGTACTTTATCTGCTATGTTGACCAGAAAAAAAAAAGAAGAGTGCGTCTTTAAACATACCAAAAAAAGTATATTGTAGCATATTAATATATGTAAGTGCTTAATGTGGTAATATCAAAGGCATTGAATATGATTGATGTACAAAGTCATATACATTACTTTATAGTTATACATAATTGTAGACAGGACACTTAAACATTACGCTTAGCTACTTTAGCTTAACTTTGGTTGATACTAATAATTTTAATAGCATATTTTTATCTTTTCGAAAACATTTTATATCATCAAACTAAACTGGCAGATCCCTCTATTGCAGACCCCTGGTTTAAAAATCCAGAGTGGTTCATAAAACCTCATTTAATAAATCAGTTTTCATACTTTCTTGCACCATATGTGAATAATATAAACGCTATTCACAGTTCTTTTTAAACTGTATTTCATTTACTTTGTTCTCCAGACAATGACAAATTTGAAAGTGAAGAACAACGTTACAGCTAGTTCCTGAAATGATTCTTTATGTATAGCACCCGTCTGTTGTGCAGATGATGGACGACTAAGACACAAAGACCAAAAAAGCATTCTCACATTTATTTGGGTCAATTAGAAAGTCATTAGAAATAAAAATCTCAATTGATTGTTACTGGACCAGAGCTCTGATGGAGATGCGGCTGGAAATTGCCCTCCACAACACGCACTATTCTAACTCCCTCACTGATATGAAGCCACAGAGGCTCTTATCTGTCAAAATCACCAGGGTGGAGACAAAGCTTAAAGTTATGCAAAACACATCTGGCAGACATCAGATACACAGACAATGCAGTGGTATAAGGTGCTGCATAACCTTCCTCTCACATGAACACACAACGCAGTCTACTATTAACAGGGTAGAGAAATTCATGTTTGTCGGTCAGTCAGCCAGTGCATGAACCAGTAGAGACAACAGCAGGTGTATTATTACTGTTTTACTGACAAGCATTATGGTCAAGCACAAAAACAGAGATGTAAGGGGCCTGTACTGGACTCAGGCACAGATGGTCTAGAGCACCCTCGAGTGCTCCACTGAAATTATACTGCGGTTTGTTTAACTTGGTTATGTATACAAATCCCTGGGTATTAAAATAAAGCTCTTTATGTTTCATGATTTCAAATCAAATCATAACGTAGTGAAAACAATGTACTGATAAAATTAACAGTAATAATCCTGGAGGCTGATGCTGACTGAATAATCAAAAAAAGTTTGTCATCTTAAACAAGTGCATATGAAGAATTAGGAGTCCAACTTTGTGGGCCAGCTCAGTTATATCATTATAATTTTAGACTATGCTGATCGCTTCCCATTCAAAAAAATCTCTTCTGCTCAATGGCATACATCTTCCCTGCAGGCAGCTTTCTGAAGAACAGACTGTTGCCTCTGCTCATGCTGCCCTGAGAGACACAAGAAGAGAAGAGGAAATCAGAATTATATTTTCTGACCGTTTTTTTCAAATGTAACCCATTGCTAAAGAAGTCATTCCTAATAATGAAATTTCTTCGTAATTCACTGACAAATTCGTTTTTTGTTGCTCAAGATATTCGGTCACTCATCCAGTTTAACACATTAACTTGTTTGGATGACAAGAGAAACATCTTGATACTGAGCAACAGAAAATAAAAAAAAACATCCAGATGACCAGAATAAAATACTTTCCGGTTGTTTTATGCAGTCACGTATGTAAACTCATTATTACAGTAATGTGCCGCTTTAATTCTATTAGCCCTTTAACTCGATTAGGCTATTCAAATTCCAATTAACATTAGAAGCTCATCAGCGGAAGAAATAAGACATTCAAGAAACGTTAACAATCAAAAAACAAAACTCATATCAAGAAAGATTGCTCACCTCTCGGCTCAGGTGACTCCAGCAGTGGAGCCAGTTGGGATAAACGGCAGCATAAGGTGGCAGACCTCCAGCCAGCCTGGGTCAGATCAGGAGAAACATTAGTTACAACAATTCCTCCATTAGTCTTAAATACTTTAAGGACATATAGGTAGCCTACATGCCAGTACATGGCATGTTTAGGAAGGGGAAGAAGCTGAATAAATGAACTAAAGTCATAGAACTTCATCATTTGAAAGGGGCGAACAAGTTTAAGATTACAAGCTTCTTATGAAGTTAAGAAACCAGCTCTCTGACTACTGACTCACTATTCAGTAAAATCTCATGTAATGCCATTCACAAATGCTTCCACTAGAGTCACACAACATCCCTTACCCACAGTTATTTACTGCCATCAGGTTGGACACCAATACAAATGGATACGTCAGCATACTTGCAAAAAACTGAACAAAGATGAAAAAGATACAAGTACAAAAGGAAAATACATTAGAATGAGAGCAATAGCACAACTTAGTCAAACAAAACAACACTCTAAAGCAGGAATGTCCAAACTCGGTCCTGGAGGGCCGGTGTCCTGCAGAGTTTAGCTCCAACTTGCCTCTACACACCTGACTGGAAGACTGTGTCCGAAATCGCCCCCTATACCCTCATTCACTATTCCCTACATTAGGTCACTGATTCAGTTCACTAGAAGGAGTGAATGAAAACGAGTAGTGAATTCGGACACTGAGTGCACCGGAAGGAATGCCGCTTTTGCATAGTTTGTGCTTGCTGTTTATTAATCATTTGAAACTAGCAAACTAGCAGCTCCAGTAGTAAGATTAAAGGATTTATCTTGAACTCTGTCACGGAAATTATGTATAAACTCTAATCAAACAATTTAATAAATCAATTTACAATGAATTTATACCCGTGTTGTACATTATGCTGTACGCCATGGATGAGCGCTTTGTAAAAATGAACGGATTGATTATTCAGCTGCAGGCGCCATCTTCTGGCGAGATGCGGGAATTCATTCGGCGCGTGACTCTCACGGTGCATTATGGGCATTCTCTAGCCGTTGAGTGTGAACCAGTTGTACACTTCTTTTTGCAGTGCATTGTGGGATTGAATGAGTTCACTCGAGAACGTCCACTATGGTTTCAGACACCACTATAAATGGCTGTTCCCTATTTAAGGGTATAGGGGGCGATTTCGGACACAGCCAAAGTTTCTATGCCTAGTAAGAGCTTGATTAGCTGGTTCAGGTGTGTTTAATTAGGGTTGGAGCTAAACTCTGCAGGACACCGGCCCTCCAGGACCGAGTTTGGACAGCCCTGCTCTAAAGACATACTTACAATAGAGTTGCCACTGGCCGATACATTTTTTTACTGTACTTGTCAGACACGCACAAACACACATATAAATCAAAACATAGGCAATCTCTCTGGCGTTTTCCAAACCAAGAGCAGTCTTGTTTTTTTACCTTCTATATATTTTTTTTAATTTAGACATCTTATTTTTTTATTGTTACAATTATATTACTATTTTCATCAATACAATTAAGACATGTAGAAACTATCTGAAAAGTCCTAATCTCTTCAGCTGTTTAAGAATATACATACATTTGTAATATCATCTGAAAGCATAAGAGCTAGAAACATCAGCCAATAAAGTTTTTTTATTATAGAACATTAATAATTAGATGTTAAAAATAATTAGAACATTAAAAACCATGTTTGAATAAAAATGTATAAAAGTATATTTGTTATTTTAAACAGAAATTGCAGGCTGGTGGTGGGTGCTTGAGACACTATTCGTCATTTAATGTTTCTGTAAAAAATAACTTACCCCTGTCACAGCTTGAGAGCAGTTTTTAATCTCTCCTGTATGACTCGTCTGAGACAGGCACAACAGGACAATCAACTCAGTACATAACATGCAACTACAATTGACACAAATGTTGTTCTAGCAAAACAGTATGCAACGATGAATCGGTAAATACTGAAAGATTTAAAGTATCTCACATACATAAAATTAAATTTTGCACAAATGTAGTCAAGATGTTTTGTTGTTTGTACACAAGTTTGTGTGTTTACGTACCGAGTCGTCTATAGCATATGTGTTTATGAAGTGAGCAAGCATGTTGCAGATCCACAGAGAAAGAACATCACCCAGTAGACGAGGAATGAGGCCACTGTGGGTTGACAAACACATAAATGCTGAAGGTAAAGACACAGAGTTGTATAATGGCCTGACAGCATTCATGAAAATATTTATTTATTTAGCACTTAAAATGACTAGTACACTAGTAAGGTTGATGGAGTTTTTTCCCACATGCGTTTTTAACATGGCGCCATACATTAAAAACAGTACAATTTTTAAAAATGCATCATGAGGCAACCTATAGATTACCTCATTTGAAAAATGTAATTTTGCACTTACGCAAAAAAACCCAGAATTCCGTCTTCTCTGTAGATGGTAACTATGGAGTCAAAGACACCACTGGAAAGAACAAAAAAATTATTAAATGTGCAAAACGGAGAAGAAAAACAACTGAAAAGAAAACAACTGACCTGTATTTGACTTCTCTTCCAATAAACTGGACCATGCATCTAAGTGTGATCACTGGGATGGGGGAAAAAACAACAGGTAACATTCACAGACTGAGAGAAAAGTGATTATCAAATCACAAAACCTGTTATTTATTGTATTAACTGTATTTACCATGAAAAGGGTGTGTGACAATTGTAGCACATGAGCGTGCAATCATCTCTTTAGTGGTCTGAGAGGACAACAAAACAAGGGGAAAGAAACATCAAAAACACACACAAAATTTTTTACATTTCAGTAAACAATAACTGGTGCACATGAAAGTCTGTTTGCAAATATTTTCTAATTGTGTCATTCAGTCACATCAGACTCATGACTATGTAAACATGCTTTGGCTGACATACAATGTATGAAAACTGTCCAAAATTCTGCTTGAAGTGTCTCACCTCATTTACTACATGTTGCAGAGAACCATCCTCTGCTTTCTGACTGCTTCCCACCACCTGAGAAGGCGAAGAGATGAGATACGTGCTATTATATCATCTCAAATGTGTAACTAACTGCAGCAATGCCACTCAAAGTTAAAAAAAAAAAAAAAAAGCAAAAATAAATGGGATTCAAGCACTAAAATAATACCTCTAAGAACACATACGTGTTCCTACCTCAATTTTTTCCTCCTGGCATTTCTGTGGGTTATAACAAAAGGTTAGAGCCATTTCAAACAGTAGAAATAACCTCTGCTTAACTGTGCTCAGCCAGATAAACACAAGTCACATTGCAACAGTCTGAACACTGCAACATACAGCCAGCAACATCCTGCACAAATCATGGTTACAGAGACCTATCTAAAGGCTGGAAAACATTACATGGAAACATGCATTTTACTGACTGCAAATGGTTACAGAGGAAAAACCGGGCATCTCACACCAAACAACTAAGGATTACACACAACCAGACTTCCAGAACAAAGCAAACTCACTCAGAAACATGCACATTTCTTATCAAAACAAAAAAAAAACACTCTGAAGAACCTGGTGTGCATACTGTACCTGCAAGACTCTACTGTGAACAATGGTGCCAATGGTCCCAGCACAAAGCCTTGGGGTGAGACCCTTAAACAGGCCTGATTTCCCATCGATCTGGATGATGTGTTTGGCTAAATGAAACAAATGCAAGTCTGAACTGCATGCATTTTCCAGAATTCTTAAAATCAAATTAAATATCAATTGAAGACTTAAATGAATGGCTACGGACACAAATAAGAAGCAATCGGTCCCTTGATGATCTTACCGTATGCAAAAAGCCCTGGAAGCTGGTACACCTGTCGACCAAACATATTTCTTCCTAGAGTAGGAGGAAGTGGTTCATGTCCTACCTATATTTGCAAAGATACAAATACCTTAGTTCACCAATAAAAACAGGTGAACGTGACAGATTGATACACAATATATTTTATTGAGCCTCTAAACAAAAACAAAAAAACACATGTAGGCACTCGGTTCCCTCTTATAGAACTGTTATATTAATATCTGTTATATACAATATCTGAAGAAAGAAACAACCAATATAAGAAATGTTATATTACTACTATGTGAAAAGAAGTAAAGCTGATTCAATTTACTTTCACTTGTGTTTGTTTGTTTGTATATATATATATATATATACACACACACACACATACATTTAATATAATATATAATCACCACAATAACCTGCCGCAACCTTCATCAATAGCCTGGAAGACAGCGGACACTGGTGTAAAAATGCTGTTTGCACGGTTTTCAGTGGACATATAATGCATTAACATAATACGACTTGTAAGTATATTCACAAAAACGGCCATAAAAATGACACCTGACAGACCTAACAGGCTGACCTTTTAGACCATTAACTCACACACACCCGACAGACAGCGGTCAACAGCCCTGCTAGTACAGCTAACTACCCCTATAATGATGAGCATAGACACCTTTATCCCTGTAAACAAGTTTACTCCACACAACGATGCTCATGTCTCAAAAGGACAAACTGCAATATGTGTTCAGCAGGTTACTGTTCATAACCGAACTGGCAAACGTTTATCAACATGCTATCGAAAGTACTCGACAGCAGCGCGTGTGCAGGCGTCAACTTGCTACTGCTCTCATTTTTGCGTGTATTGTGTAAATCCTACCTGAACTAAAACCTTGATGTACATAAGAGGGTGGGAAAGGACTGTTAATCCAGACCCAAGGAGGACTTGGCCACACGTGTCCGCCATTACCAAGACGATACGAAACGTCCCCCTCCTTGACAGAGCAGGTCCGATGGTAAAACGCGCAAAACAGTGTTGCCAGATCTCGCTAAGAACTCCCTAATAAAATTAGCCTAACTAATTTAAGCCTAAAATAACCAGTTACCCTCACGAACAATAGGCGATCTCAGTTTTGTGGTGCCGATATTTGTTTGATTTCGTTTGTCTGATTCCATAATTAGAGCATTTTACAAACAAATTAAAATGTTTCATAAACAGCCTACAACTGGCTTACTAGCTAGCTACATCTAAATCACACACACCAATGGGTAAAGATAAATAGAAACAGAAACAAACTCGAACTGCAGGTGGAGATAATTGACAAATGGTATTATGCTTTCTTGTACTACATGGGCCAAGTAAGCCCTAATAAGTGACTTTATTCTAGAAAGAATAATAAAAACTATGGCTAAAAATGGCCACCCACGACTGTCTATCTATATTTATAAGCTAATAATAAAAATAAAAAAAAACAGAACAATGTTGCTTTTAAAAATCAGACATGGCAACATTAGCTCATCACGTGATGAGGTACCTCGTCTACATAGGTCACCTGATTAGGAGCGTTTTCTCCAAATCTCCGGCAGGTGGCGCACTCATACATCATATTAACAGATGTATGCATGAGTCAGGGGCCCTGCAGATTTGTTGAATTTTCTACTCGTTGAAGTAAAAAATATTATAGACCAATGTCCTTAAAAGGCCAGTGCAGTTTGTCATGTAGCCTAAATGAGAGTTAGCCTATTTGACATATTTGTAGGGTGTCTTTACACAGTCCAGGTCCGAGACATGCAGAGAGTTCCTCGGGGACAGGGGCTCAAATGTAAGAAATTCCAATTGAACAATTATAGTAAAATTGTATATAGCATGCATAATTATACAAATAAAGTCCTTCGCGTGCTGTTGGCACTTGGTCTTCTTTTAATCAACTATAGTTTCATCAAAGTCTGCGTAAAGAGGCAATGCTGCATAAATCCAATACTAAAATATGACCCACCTCAGCCCAGGAGGATCTGATGCTATTTTAGTCATTGCAGGGTATGTATTTTTTATAATTTAATATTTTTATTTTTATTTATTATAATTATTTATTATCTTATATTTTCATTATTTCATGTTTCTATTCATAGTTTTATGTTTAAAACACGAAATTCTTTTAAGTTATGAAAAAAAAACATCTGAATAGCTGAAGGCTTTTTCCTAAGTGTGATTTACAGTTTTATGGCCAACTGGGGTTTTCGTGGAGTCTTTATTAAGTTGAATATTGTGCATAATTTCGGTTCAATATGAGACTGAATGAGTTAATGCTTGAGTTATAAGCGGTCCTTAAGCTGTTTCATCAACTGTGTATCTGTATATCTGAATCATTAAGTGGTTTCATAAATCGTCTGAGATTGTCTGTAAATTATAATTTGACAGGTGGTGGAATGAAATTTGAATGGAGAGCACTTAAAAGACTAAGCAAAGGGCTGGATTCATTCTGAACATTTACACCAGTGTGAGGTGAGTGTCTTTTCTTTAGATTTTTTACTCAACAGAGATGAGATCTACAGACATGTTTGTAACATGCATGAATCAGAAAATATTTTGATTTCCATTTCAGAATGCAAAAGTGAATTATTTATCTAAATTTTGAATAATCATAAGGGCACGTGCACACATACACATCAAAGGGGGCTTGAGCACCTGCCCTTTTTCTTCCTCGAGAGTGCCCTTTTTTCTGGGGGGTGTCTTTTGAAAATAAATTAATATATATGTGCGCGCGTGTGTGTTTCTGTTTGCGCACCACTTTCCCTGTCAAAAAAAAAAAAGTCAAAATATTAGGTCGGGTCGGGAAATGTTGAGATTGACTCCCTTCCGCGTCTCTGCGCAGCCCTGTAGCGTTAGCACACATTGATCGCCACATGCACATGACAGGCAGAGAGACGCAGAAGTGAAGCCCTCCCTCCCTTTCCAGTTGTGTTGTCTATGAGGAGTGGATTGTGAAGCGTATGAGGTGTGATTTAAGCACTTACGTATGAGGTGTGATTTAAGCACTTACGTATGGGGTGTGATTTAAGCACTTACGTATGGGGTGTGATTTAAGCACTTACGTATGAGGTGTGATTTAAGCACTTACATGCCTTGCCTCGTGTCGATCGTCGCCTACCTTGCCGTGAGCAGAAGCGTGACCAATGACGTGTGATAAGAAGCGCGACACTTTCGTCGCCCCCCTTCTCTCTTTTTTTTTTTAATTGCAAAGAACGGAAACATACAAAGAGTAAGCATACATCACATAATATCAACCACAAAAATAAAATGGAAACAAATCACAAAAAGAATAAAATAAAAATAAAGATAGGGATAAGAGGGCCATCATCTAAACATGATTACATGAAGATCAAAGGCAGAGCAAATCCTAACAGTCCTTATAGCGTTCTTATTAGTAGATACTGAAATTACATTCAAATAATTTTCCATTTCTTTTAGGAAGACAGAGAAGACAGGTTTACAGCTGGAAAATTTGCTTTTGTGAATGTGAAATTTGCTTAGGAAAAAAATTAAATTAATAACAAAACAGATATTTTCGTTTGAGGGGTCAATACCCAAATATAATGTTTTTCATATGTACTGAGAAGCCTGGCAAAATCTTACACTTGACAAACACACCAATATCATCCCAAAACTTCTGAGTGTAGTGACATGACCAAAAGAAGTGTACCACAGTTTCTTCAGAATTCGAACATCGTCCCCCTTCTCGCGTGAGAAGCTGCCTGAGAAGATACGTGAGAAGCTAGGTGAAGTCTCTGCCTGTCCTCTGCAGTACCTTTTGCCAGTTCTGTGTTTGATTTTGTCAAATGTCTTAAGTGCTATAGATTAGTGTTTTGTGTTTTGTTTTGTTCTGAGCAAAAAGAAAGAAAAAAAACTATGTTATAAAATTTTAGCACCTCCAAATCCCCGAATATTACATAATCTTCAGAATGTTGACGAAAATACGACGAGTAAAATTTAAATTACACTGCAATATTAGCTAATCAATGAACTTACAATGTTATTTAGAAGAAGTGCTTATAACTCAACAAAGGGGAGATCTAGGCGAGCTAAGGCGGAGAACTGAGCTGCAATTTCCACAGCCGCAGGGAAAACAAGGAAAACAAATTTTTCAAAAAGGCGGAAAAAACAAACGCGAGGAAAAGTCGCCGCTCACTTTTTGTGGGGTCTGTAATTCTGTGACGGGTTGCTACTGTGAGGCGCGAGGAACGAGGAGACCAGGAGTACAAAACAAAGGCGTTTAATTCTTTTTTTCAGGGAATCACACGTAGCACGAGGAGTTGACAAACAACTCCAGACCAAGGAGAACAGAACGGGCTAGAACTAAATAGGGCAGATAACGAGGGGCAGACAGGTGATGGGGATAACTAATAAGGAACAGGTGATACTAATAATGGGAAAAGGAACTGGAAGGACCAAATAAGGACAACAGGAACTAAACGGGAACATACAGGTGACAGTTGGCTAGACCAAGGGTCTCCAACCTTTTTTTTTTACACCACGGACCGGATACATTTGGAAAATATTTTTTAGAAGAGGGGGATGGATCCATAATATATATGGATATGTATATTATATACTATATTATAATAGCATTATATAGTGCGTTCAACGTATTATATTGTGTTTTTTCTAGTCACAGATCGGACTATTTTTTCGGGTAAGCAAGAAAAAAAAAATTCAAGCACAGAGAATGACAATGCTGTGAAGGGTTTTTGACAAAGTCTAATTTTATGTGTATGTATAGCCTACGCAACTCGGTATTTCCGCGCTGTCTGAAACACGTCTCTAGCTTGTGCGCGCTTTGATTGTGTGCGAGAATAGCGCGTGAGTAACAAATTGAGATCTCTTTCATTTCATCTTCTTGTGGTTTAAAATTGCTTGTACGTGTAAATTGGCAAATTAATCTGTGAATCACGTGCGTGCCGAACGGTAGGGTCTCATCGTATTACGGATCAACTGCAATCTGCTTAACTCTTAATAGCAGATCAGAGCAATCTTTCATTTACTTATTTAACATGAAATTGTCAAATTGCTATTCCATATCGTATCATATCATATATCATATCATATCATAGTGTCATATCTATTCACATTTTTCCCAGAATGTTCTTGCGACCCGGTAGCAAGTCTTCCACGGCCCGGTAGTGGGTTGCGACCTGGTGGTTGGGGACCTCTGGGCTAGACCATCCCATTTAACAACGCTTGGTCAGAACTTTGCAGTTCAGATCCTTTGAAGAATGCAGCCTTTGAATTGGGACACAGCTGATGTCACTCATAATAATTAAATAATAATGACTAAATAAAATCACTTAATGAACCACAAGTTGTCCAAATCAAAATTTGAGATGTTAGACACAAATATTGTTCTGTTCTGTTCTGTGTAGTTTCTGAAAGTGGCCATGGTGGGGTTTGGAGTGTGACTGTTTGAGGTTTTGGACAGGTGTCTTTTATACTGATAAGGAGTTCAAACAGATGCCATTAATACAGGTAACGAGTGGAGGACAGAGGAGCCTCTTAAAGAAGAAGTTACAGGTCTGTGAGAGCCAGAAATCTTGCTTGTTTGTAGGTGACCAAATACTTATTTTACCGAGGAATTTACCAATTAATTCTTTAAAAATCCTACAATGTGATTTTCTGGATTTTTTTTCTCATTTTGTCTCTCATAGTTGAGGTATACCTATGATGAAAATTACAGGCCTATCTCATCTTTTTAAGTGGGAGAACTTGCACAATTGGTGGCTGACTAAATACTTTTTTGCCCCACTGTATTTCCATATTTGGGCATCACACATCCTTGCACACACAGAGAAAATTGATTTTGAGGAAGTCCATCACCCACAACTACATACCTTAAATACTCAGATGACACAGCCATCCTCGCTCTGCTTACAGACAACAACTCTGTACTGGATTATTACAACACCATTGCACACTTCATTCAGTGGTGTGAAGATAATTGTCTTCATCTTAACGTCACCAAAACAAAAAAATTAATTATCAGCTCTCCTTCACCTTAGCATTCTATCCTTATTAACAACCAAGTGGTAGAAACAGTTTTTTCCAATTTTAAATACCTTGGGGTAACACTGGACAATCAACTTACTTTCGATCAGCACATCAGTGACATTCAGAAAAGGAGCCATCAAAGACTGTCAGTTATCCGTAAATTAAAAGGACTTTATTTAGCTTCTTATCTTCTTCTGCTGCTGTATCAGAGCATGATTCAATCTATTCTTTTATACTGCTCTACCTGTTTCTTTGGCATTTTATTGGATAAGAATAAGGTCAAACTCATACGTACTGTATAAGTTAACTACCATAGCTTCCAAAATAATTGGTCTTCTCACATCAAATTTGACAGAATTAAATAATAGGGCAGGATATTACGCATCCATTAAATTGGTACCTCACCCTATTTCCTTCAGGACATAGAAACAGGGTACTAAGGTGTAGAAGCGCTCGCTTCAGGAAGAGCCTGATTCCTGCTGTTATAGAGGCCCTGAACAAAAGGCCTCGCTGAATAGGCCAGGATGCAGACAATGATATAGGGCAGACTTTGCTAACATATTTTTTTGACATCTAGGGGCCGTTTACTCTACAACGTTTTCAGCCAAAAACTTTTTATGCTTTTTGCCCGTTCGTTTACACGAAAACAGCGTTTTGGGGACTGAAAATGCATATTTTTGAAAATGGGTTTCAAAGTGCAAGTTTTTGAAAACACCACTGTTATCGTTTCCGTGTAAACACCCAAAACGGGAATCTTTGAAAACAGTGACGTAATGCGCGTGCATAGTACGTGTTAGACAGAGCCGTTGAGAAACAATGATAAACTGCCTTTAACTGAAAATTGAGTGTTTACTATTGTCATTTTGCATTATTGACAAATTGTTTTCCTAATTAATGCTGTACAGTTGCTTTGACACAATCTGTATTGTTAAAAGTGCTATATAAATAAAGGTGAAACAGCTCTGGTGTTAGGTATGTAGACATGTGCAGTACATGTCGATTTTAAAGGCAAGCGTGAACAAACATACACAACAATGGCAGAGTATATGGTACTGTTGTTGCTGCTCAAGAGTTTGCTAACGCTGACCATCCAATCAAAAGACGAGAAAATGCTGATGTTATCGTTAGCCAGCTAGATGGCCCTGGTGCTGCCAACTCAAAATCTGATTGGTTAAAGCAACGGTTTCATTGCCACTGATTTAAGCTAACAGACGCCTGCACTGTGGATTCTGAAGGCCTTAAGGCAGATTTCTTTGACCCTGGCAACACGATTGCTGAAATATGATTGGATAAAAGCTCTAATATAAAAAATACACTGCTGGAAGCAGTGCAACCAAGAGAAAAGCTATGAACTGAAGAGAATAGACTATTGGAAATAATTTAATACACATTCATGGAAAAATATATTCAGTAAATCAGTGATTCTGATAGTGTTTAGGCCAGCAGAGAAGGCTTTGCTGGCCCTGACGGCCCACCACTGCCAATATTACAACCAACAGCGGAGACGCATCATATACAAGATACAATCGTCACTTCCCTACAGATACTGTTTACTAACAAGGTGACAGCGGCAACTACTGGCCTGGCATACGTAATACAGTGTTTTTGGCCATTTTTGCGGATATGTGCAAACGCGAATAGTTTTGAAAATGTAATGTATACGTGAAACTTTTTAAAAACGCAAGGGAAAATCGTTTCTGTTTTTAACTACATCATTATCGTGTAAACGTAGCCCTAGATGTGTAATACTTTTGACATGATGTTGTGTCATGGTGACACTCTCTGTGGAATGGAATGATGCTGTGAATAAGAATTTCCCTAAAGGGACAATAAAGTCTAGAGATGCAAGATGTAAGATAGTAAGTATAAATGACAAAATGTTGAGAAATTAAACTGATAGTTATTTATACACAAGCTCCCTTTTGAAATGGTCTTTCACATTGTGTGAATCATGCTTGGGGGAAACTACATTTTCTCTGAATACTGAAGCCTGATTTGTTAACATTTGTGCAGCTGTACAAACCAATGGAATTTCAGTCCACCAAAATGGTCTTGGACGACTGCCTATGTTCTGATGAGTGTCGTTTCATCAGAATCTTTCTCCTTCAGTGTGAAGATCATCTCCTCGCTGACTCCAAAGAAGAAGCCAAGGACGTCGAGGATGGAGTGGTCAGTTTGCACCTACTTTTCAGTCTTGGCCACCCTCACTTTCCTACAGCAGAGCCTGAGCTCAGACAGCACTACTCTCTTCCCGAACCCCAGGCTGGTCCCAGAGTCTGCCACTCAACAGACTCCGACCCCTCGCTGCCTGGCTTCAGGCCTGGGAAGCCATTCATGCATGTCGAGTGAGTTCTGCAGATTATAGAATGAGACTATTCGCTCCAATTTGCTCTCGCAAACCCCCTCACTTCAGGGGTGTGATCCAAACTTCGGTCCAGGACAACAATGCTTACATTCTCTGATCTGAATTAAAGTGTTTGCTGGCGAAGAGTGCTGTGGAAACGCTCCCACCAGTACTCAATGAGTCAGGCTTCTACAGCCAATGTTTCCCTGTTTCAAAGGATGATGGTGGGTCTCAGGCCTATCCTTAATCTCAGACACCTGTACCACGCCTTGATGAAGATGTTGACTTTGAAGCAAATCCTCACGCAAATTTGCCCAGAAGACTGGTTCTTATTAGTGGATCTGAAAGATGCTTACTTTAATATTAAGATAGCCCCTTATCACAGACTGTTATTGAGATTCACGTTTGAGAGGATGACTTACCCAAGAAAAGTGACTTACTGGCTGGGAGAACTTTTGGTTGAATTGATTCTGAGCCCAAGGCGCTCCAGGTGACTGAGGAGCAGAGCTATTGCCCTTCCAACCAGGCTTATACTAGCCAGTTGTTGAGATAATTCTGTCTCAGTGACAAGAGAGCCATGACCATACACTTCGTAAAAGTGTGTGGAGCCAGGGACAGTCCGAATGGAAGGGCTGTATACTGGGAAGTTCTTGACTCAGCACAGATACGGGCCTGCTCATGCCACAATGCTCACTGAGAATTCAGCGTTCAAAGTAGAGGCTTTTCAGCCACATCTTCTGTGGTACCACTGGGCCTGCTCCATATACAGCCCCTTCAATACTGGCTGAAAGCCTGTGTCCCATCCCGTGCTTGGCATAAGAGACGGTGACCCATTGCTGTGTTAGAGCCATGGCCCCTTGGAAGGCCCCAATGCCTGTACCAAGCGGACATCCAACTGGGACTGACCTCCAGAAGAAAGGTAGTCATGACAGATGCCTACAACTCAGATTGGGGGGCACTGTGCGATGACAGACTGGTGTTTGGATTCTGGTCCAGCCTGGAGCAGCTACTGCATGTCAACTGCCTGGAAAGGATGGTGGTTTTTCTGGCCCTCAAAACCTTCCGTCCAGCCTTAAAAGGGCACCATATCCTCCTCTGTTCGGACAACATGAATATGGTAGCCTTTATAATTCACCAGGGCGGTCTCAGGCCATGGTCCCTCTACAGAATGGTGAGGTGCCGCCTCTTGTAAGCACACTGAAGGGAGCAGTCCTTAAAAGCAGTGCACATGCATGGCAAGTTGAACCAAGGAGTGCACATGTGGTCCTGGGTCAGTGAATCTCCTCTACACGGTTCAGATGATTTGGGAGATCTTCGGGAAGGCATAGGTAGACTCTCATTGCACAACATTTTTCTCAAATGAACAAGATGCCACGAATGGACCAGTGCTCGCCTGTATGCCTTTTTCATGATCACTCTGCTCCCTCAGGTCATCAGACAAATCAGGTAGGTCAGGTGCTCAGTCCTTCTAGTGGCACCATTCTGGTTCCCTGAGTGGGTACAGTTGTCATTGGCAGCTCCTTGGAAGATCCCACTGAGGAAGGACTTTCTCTCCCAAGCGAGAGGATCACTATGGCACCTCCAACCCAAGTTGTGGAGCCTTCATCTCTCAATCTCTCACCCCTCGATGGGAGCTTTTGCAGCTCCCAGTGAGGGTAGTCAACACTGTTTCAGAAGCTATAGCTCCATCTGCAAGACGCCTCTATGCTGTCAAATGGTCTGTATTTTCTGACTGGTGCACAGTTGAGGATGAAGACCAATCCTCCTGTTATGTATTGTCCATTATGTGCTCAAAGTATACGTGGCAGCCATTGCAGCGAATCACGCTCTTTTGGTGGCCAGTCTGTAGGTATGCGCATGGCTTAGTCATTAAGCTCTTGAGAGAAGCCAGGAGACTGAACCCACCTCACCCTCATGCCATCCTGACCTGAGATCTGTCCACACTCCTAAGGGCCTCTCCCTAGCATGGCTCTTTTGGACATCATTCCCTAAGCGTGATTCACACAATGCTTGTTCTCGTTATCTCAGGGAACCAAGGTTTGCAATAAGTAGTATAAATAGCAGAAAATCCTACTATTTTAACAGTGTAAATACAATAATTATTTTCACTTTGTGTAAATAGCATCTAACTAACATTAATTAATGCTGTAGAAGTATTGTTCATTCTTAGTTCGAGTTAACTAAAGTAGTTAACTAATGAAACCTTATTGTAAAGTGTTTCCAAAATATTGTTCAAATTGGTACTGCCTTTAGTTATTTTGGAATAAATGTAAAAATGCATAAAAACACTATGAAATGTATAATTAGAATTTAAATTATTGAAAAAAATAATAAAATACAAAATAGAATTGTATTTGTTCTGTCTTTTTCATGTAATTTTTATTTAACCAAGAAAATGTGACAACATTAAGTGTAACAGGGACATTAATTTATATATATATAACTGCCTCCTCATTTTAAAACACCACCGCACCCCACTGATTCACACCATATACATAATTTGTAATAAGAATAGCCAGTTCTTTGAAACATGACATCTTGTTATATTTTCTCACAGTTCTGGGAAACTAAAAAAGAAGCACTCTAAAATTGCATTCTCTTTCTGCTGTTCCTGAAATTACTGTAATCACGATCAAATGTGCACACAGTTTTTTTTTAAATCACATCTTGCTTGACCACAGTCTAGAATGCCTTACTTGCCTCTTATAACCAACAACTATATTTATTTCTATCCATATAGGGTAATGTATAACTTCTGAATACTTTGATTGGATGTCTGAGACATCTGGGCTGATATTGTTTGTATAAATATGAACCATCTTCCTTAATAAAGTTGAGAATGCTTTGGTAGTGCACCGGCTCTCTGTATCTGCTCATTTATTCTTCCAGGCCTGCACTGCAACAGAACACACTGGGGTTTGTGATAAAATAATAAATAACTGATAAACTAACAGGCAAAAGGAAGTTAAGACTCTCAGAAGAGTATATAGCTCCCAGCTCTGTCTGATCCAGAACAGTTTCTCAGAAGGCTCTCAACATGTACCTGTTGGTGGTGGTCGTCTCTCTTCTTCTGAGCTCTGTTCCCGCTCAGAGTCGTCCAACTGAGGTGAGAACAGACAATAATATCTGAAATGAAATATTATATCATCAGCAGTTTCCCATTAAGGGTAGTTTTTCTTTTTTGTCAAGAATTTCTAATGTGCATGTGTTTAAAATTCATAAACAGGATTTATTCGAAAAGATCTCTGGGAAGACTGGTAAGATGCACAGAAAGAAAAATAAAAGCTAACTTGTAACTTTTATAGTGTTTTATTAATAATTTATTGATTCATGTCTCAGGTAACATCACTAAGAAAGATGACATGCCAGTGTCAACTATAATCCAGTCCAACAAACATGCAGGTAAGAGTATGAAAGCTATATGATTTGATAGTATAGGCACATCTTTTGTGTAGCAGTTGATGGCAAATTCCTCTTCATCTTATTCATTCAATTATATTATCAGTGTCAATAGACTGAATGATTTTGTGCATTATACTGTGTACCACACAGGACAGCGAGTGGATGGGCCCTTGATCACGTTTGGAGACATCGCCGTATCAACAGGGTTCAAGAATGCAGATCCGTGCACAGCTCGTGAATGCAAATGGGAGAGAAGCACAGATGGATTGGTCTATGTGCCCTACGTGATCTCCAACCAGTACTGTAAGTGACAATGATCACTACTTTTGATATCTCATCAGTGTCACATGATCTTATTAATATTGTACCCCTACCACAGCTCCAGATGAACTAAAAGTGATTGAAAGGGGCTTGTGGTCATTTGTGGATGTTTCCTGCATTCGATTCGTACCACATGAAGGGCAGAGGCACTTTCTCTACATAAAGTCTCATTCTGGGTAAATCTCCTGATTTATGGCTCCTTTTTAACCCATTTCTGTTATATAGTAAATGTGCTTTCCCAAAACATAAATATACAACCTGATTGCTGATGTGTGATCCACAGTTGCTATTCATATTTGGGGCGCCAAGGTGGAGGACAGGTTGTTTCTCTCAAGCGTCCTGGTTGTGTCTATCACCGTACTGTTCAACACGAGCTCCTTCATGCTCTCGGGTTCCATCATGAACAGAACCGCAGCGACCGCGACAAACACATCAAAATCCTTTTTGAGAACATCAAACCTGGTATTTTTCTTTAGAACTCTTCTGAGAAATTGAAACAAGAACAAAAAAGATTAATTTTATGTTTTAAATCAAACAAAATGGATAAAACATGGCATGTTACATTTAATCACATCAATTGTAGTCTAGATTCAATTTCACAGTGTAATTACCACGTTTACATTTATAGTCTTTAATATTCACTGTAACAGCACAGCGGCACAATTTCATGAGAAGAGAAACCAATAACCTGGCAACCCCCTATGACTACAAATCTGTGATGCACTATTCAAGGTAAGTGTTCTTGTAGTTCTGTACAAAACAGGGGGTTTTTTTCATCAGAGTTTACTGTTGTTTCTTTATGTGTGTTGTTTTAGGAAAGCTTTCTCCAGGAACAACGAGCCAACCATGATTCCCATTCCTGATAGGAATGTTGTGATTGGTGAAGCTCGAAGTATGAGCCGCAATGACATCCTGCGGATTAACAGACTCTACTGCCGTACGTTAAATCTTTACTGACACTTGCATTTGTGATTCTCTGCTGAGATCACCACCTCAGACCACCATGAATTTACACACAGTTCCAGGGTGTTTTATGCTGGTTAGCAGATAGGCCGCCATACCCATGCTGTTCACTAGCAACACTTACCTGGTCTGAATGGTCTTTATTTTACTCCTGCAGGCTAAACTAGTAAACAAGTCTGGTGGTCTCTGCAGTGGGATTTATTTTTATTGTAACTCTTATAACAAAGTCTTGTCTTTCTTTTCATGTTCATTGCTATTTTTGTCCTCAGGTTGAAGTGCTGCCAGACTGTATGAAGGATGTGTTTAATGACAGTATTCATCTTCATTTCAATCATCCTTTTTTGCACATCACAGTGTTAAATGATTTGACTTATTCTATCTTTTTCATTAAGACATCCTTGAAATCCGACACCTCTCAGTAGCCTACATAAACCATAAAGATAATACTATGTTCTAGTATTAGAAGTTTGTGACAAATCAACAAAAGTTGCAAATAGTGTGAACTCAAAAAGCTCTTTAAAACGAGATGCTGCTTAAAAAAATTAAAACTCCTATGATTGATGGCTTTTGTGAGAGAATTGTTGTTGTTGTTTTTTAACCAATTTATGTTTATAAAAGCTTTTCTCTTTCTCGTTCTTGGCTTTTGGTAATTCTTTTGCATTAGTAAAACTGGTGAATGCCATCGACATTATGTGCCCTTGTCTTTATATTAATATCATGTAGTTCATGCATAAGTAAGAACCAAGCACTAAATCCATAGTACTGTATGTACATGAATAAAACGATGATACAATAATCGTAATACAGTATGTTCTCAATACAAAGAGCAATATCACACTTTCTAAAAAATAGCAGCAGCAACTTTATATGACATGAAAAACCTTACTGAAAATTTTCAACAGTATACATGATTATGTAATTATTCTATAGGAAATTCACACTTCTAAATAATCTATATAACCTAATTCATTCACTGGTCACACAAATTCACATTATTTCCTTATCTAACCAGAGAAACACATATTATAACATGAATAAATAAAATCCAATAAAATGAAACACAAACTATCCAAATCAAAATGTTTGCATGGCTTTTACAGGGATGTTAAAGGCACAAATATTGTATATTTTGTGTAGTTTTTAAAAGGCTTTAAACACACACACACACACACACACACACACACACACACACTTCCATATTTGTGTATCACACAGTGCACAAAATAAATATCACATCCAGTAAAAGCATTCATCAGACCAGATGACCCTTCCTCATCCCCGGTGAAAACGACGTAGTATTAAATGTATAAAAAATATACTTGAAATTCAAGTAGTATGTTTATAATACATTTGTATTCCCAACATGCTTATTTGAAGTGCAATAAAAATATATTGAATTGCATTTGAATATATTTCAAAAAAATATACTAGAAGTACTTTTGTATTAAATATATACTTAGTTATACGTCTAAGAAATATGCTAAACAGAAGCATACTTTTAATGTATTTATAAAAAGTATACTAGAAATACTTTGGTAATAAATATATGCTTAGTTACACTTTTAAGGAATATGCTAAACACAAGCATACTTTTAGTGCCTTTTTAGTGTATTT
>NW_015505889.1:123656-123998 GCF_001515645.1 Sinocyclocheilus grahami | reverse complement strand
TTTACAGAAAACATACTTATGTTACCCTTACTTAAAGTATATTTTATGTCTACTTTGTGTAAGATCATAACAAAATGATTACAATTTTAGTGGGTTTTTAATGTACTTTATATTGCAGTAGGCCTACACATGGTTATATTTTAAATATGTATGTATTTATAATTTTAATATTTGGAAAAGTACAATATTTTGAAAAACATTTTTAACATTTACAATCTACAAACATTTGTCAACTATTATTAAGCATTGCGATATTTAAAATATGTTGTTCAGTTTTACTTAAAAGGTTATGCTACTTTGGTTGATTAGGCTGTTGTTCATTACATGATACATTAATTGTAA
>NW_015505889.1:116722-122945 GCF_001515645.1 Sinocyclocheilus grahami | reverse complement strand
TATTTTAAATATGTATGTATTTATAATTTTAATATTTGGAAAAGTACAATATTTTGAAAAACATTTTTAACATTTACAATCTACAAACATTTGTCAACTATTATTAAGCATTGCGATATTTAAAATATGTTGTTTAATATGTTGTTCAGTTTTACTTAAAAGGTTATGCTACTTTGGTTGATTAGGCTGTTGTTCATTACATGATACAGTAATTGTAATAAGCTAGGTGTTTATAAATTTGTTCAAGCTTGACGCCTTTATTTTCTAATATATATTTCTGAAATTCCCACAAGGATTTCAACATCATATATGAAAAAACAAAAAAACTTGCGTTTACTTGTGTTTAAATTCAAACAACACACTGATTAAACCTGATTGGTTCCAGAGCCATTGAACGGCTCTGATTGGTTCGTATGATAATGAGCTCACCCAGAGACCTTCGTATATAAAATAGTATATATATCTCTCAGATTTTTATTAAAATATCTCTGTACTTTTTAGTAAGGCCGGTATAACTGAAATGTTCTACAAATGGAAAAGATAGCTCTGCCATAGCATTTCAGTCTTCTTTTATTTATGTTTTTTTATAATGTATTAAAATGTACTTGAGTATGTTTGTAGTAATACAAATACTATAACCATACTTGTATTTCAAGTGCATTTTGAATACATTTAATAGTATGTTTTGTTTTGTTTTTCACCAAAGTATATGCTGCTGTCCTTTTTTAGTGTACTTTATGAATATTTGTAATGTACACAACAATATATAAAGTTTTCTAAATATCAAAGTGTGTACGTGTGTTTTAGGACTGGGCAAAAAAAAAAAATTGTTTTTGATTAATCGTTTTTTTTTAATGATGTCGATTTGATATCGATTCTCAAAAGCCGCGAATCGATCTTTTCCGGGATTTATTTCAGCACACATTTAAAAACAAGATCTGATTAACGTGAATCTTATCATTAGTCTTCTCCACTAGATGTTACCCTTATTTACCTTGCACGATATTACAACAGAAATCCTGTCATTCATTCAGCGCTTATCATGGCAATGCTCAGGTGAAATGCTATAGTAATACTATACAGTGGGTACGGAAAGTATAAGTGTGCTTCTACTAAATACTGAGCAAAGGGTCTGAATACTTAGGACCATGTGATATTTCAGTTTTTCTTTTTTAATAAATCTGCAAAAATGTCAACAATTCTGTGTTTTTCTGTCAATATGGGGTGCTGTGTGTACATTAATGAGGAAAAAAAATTAACTTAAATGATTTTAGCAAATGGCTGCAATATAACAAAGAGTGAAAAATTTAAGGGGGTCTGAATACTTTCCGTACCCACTGTAAATCTGCGGAAGAATTTGATGTCACGCATAAGGCGCCATGATTTCCGCAATAAATGGCTGATGGCGTGGCGCACTGTTTTGTGCACACTACATACACTAAAGGGCGTGTTTTCAGCTTCTGCCGTCTAACTATATGATGATATGAACACGAATGTCATCTCCAGCTACTCTGAGAGTCACTTCATTAGCATTTTACCATTTCGTTTGAGAAGCTGCAAGCTCTTCACGGCAACCCATCAAAATAAATGTTTAGTTTAACGTTAAACTGTCAGAATATATTACTATTTAGCAGTCTTAAGAACCAATGCTACTACTGCTAATAAATATTAATACATCTTTATTTTTAAAGGAATAATCACATCTGTTTTCTTTTTAATTTTAACAGTAAACCACTTTGTTTAACCAGAAAAATTAAGAACATTTTATAGGGCCCTATTATTTTTTTTAAAAATGACCCATACAAAAAAAAGTATAGGTTTAAAATACAGGCATGTGGTTTTTAATTTCTTTTTATTAATTCACCATTTGTAAACTGATGTTTACTGTTAATTTTTTTAGAAATATCAATAGCATTTGTATTAAAACCATATTCACTGAATGTAATCAAAAAATCGAGAATCGAATCGAATCGAGAGCTTGCGAATCGAAATCGAATCGAATCGGGACATCTGAATCGATACCCAGCCCTAGTGTGTTTACATACTGAAAAAAGCAGCTTTATAATATACTAGTAGTGTAATGCTAATGCATTTCCAATGAGCTGAAATACAATTGAATTGTACTTGAAGTACATTAAAACGATGCTTCAAATATACTCTTAACTGTAGTTCATGAAGTATTAAAAGGACATTTTAAATGTATTTTAAGAAATACACTTAAATTGCACTAAATATACTTAAAGTGGTTCCAATTTAACACAATTTCAATATATTAAATATATTACAAATAGATTAAAATCAAACTTAAACATATCTTGAAATACACTTAATATATTTAAAGTTGTTTCAAACTAATACATTTAATATGCACTTAGTATAGTATAATTTAAATATAGTAAGTATGTCTGAAAAAGCACAATTTAAATATATTTATTTTTCACCTGGGATGACATTGCGTATATTTGATGGGGTGGAAGCATTGCTTAGCACACACATATGAAAGAAAAATGATTTTGTGGAAGACAGAAGTAGATATATAGGAAATGACAAAATGTTGAGAAATTAATGTTTAAATGACTCTCTCAAACATATGTACCTTTTTGAATGTAAGAAGTAACAGGTGCAAATGAGGAGAAGGCACAGAAATCAGTTGACTGCAATAAATGCTATCAAATGTTCCTAATGTAACAGATTAAAAATGAATAACAAACAATTGTCAATGTATTGTGAACAAACAACTAAAGTAATTTGAAATTAATTGATAAATCGTGTTTGAACACAGCATAAAGTGTGTTATATGATAGCACTTATTCCTAATGACTTTCATCCGTAGCAGCAGAACAGTACAGTAAATTCAATGCCTGTCGTTAAATTAATATGAAAACAACATTAATTTGGTTCTGTCTTACTAGCACATCTCCAGCTATGCAGGGGTATGTAGCGAGGTACGCAATAGGATTCTCTAGATATCTGAGCTACAACACCTAAACGAATGGATGATTAAATTTAAGAAAGAAATTTAATAGGATATTGAACACAAGTAAGAATGACAGGATACTTAATGAAGTAAAAACTCTTACTGTTTCTGATTCATCTGCATGTGAAGGCACCATACTGTGACATGGAAATTCACACCTGTTCTTGATTGAAGATTGAAGGTTACACAAGACTGAACTCACTGACTAAAGAAGAAAAAAACACTTGCATGTTTATCATGTTTTTTGCTATTCATACCAGCAAGTACTGTTCTGAGCATTCCCCACCTCTGAACATGTGGCCACAGAAAAATTGCTGTGGTCACAATTTTAAGAAAATGTCAAGTACTTTTATATTATTGTATTTGCACAACATAGATTTGAGCTGATAACTACAGACTTAAGTTTAAGTACAGATTTATAAAAACAAAAAAAGAAAAGAAAAAAGAAGGCAACAGCCAAAACGAAAAAGCAATAGTTCACAGCTGTTGGTAGTTTTGTTTGCAGCTATGATTTTTGTGGTATAGATTCAGTGCACAGTCAGGTGAATGTGAATTGAACAGCTTATTCTTTACCCTCTCAGACTCTTCTAAATCTAACCTCTGTGTCCAGAGCTGCATCACTAAAGGGAACTACAACAGCATTCAGTCCTGTGGGTACACAAAAGAATCATACACAAAACCAGTTGCTACAAATTTTATACTCTCTGAATACAAGTAAAATAAATAAATGAACAATAATAATAATAAAAAATAATAATAATATAGATACCTAAATCTAATGTATGGCAAACTGTTTTCTATATAATGGACACAATACAAAATTATAATATATCTTCATGGTAGTTGTTATGGTTTTATATTAAATTGTTGATCAGCTTTTAAAATAGAAAATACAATATAAATTACATATGAAAAATATATTGTTTTAAGAAGGGAAAAAACAAAAATAACCGATACGTTCTGATGCTTTTATCAGTTGTTAATGACACGTGTTCCAGTGAAGGGAATTTAACACCTGTTCTTTTTCAAACAAGGTTAAACAATCTCACCTCTTTTGCCCATATTTGTAAAGAACATTGTGATATAAACTCGCACCAGGGTATAAAACGTGTTGCTCTATGAATCTTGAGCGATTGAGGTGAGAATATTGGTATGTCTGAGGTGTCTATTTCAGCTGATTGCCATTCATGCGGTTGCTAGATTGTAGGAAATGAGGAAAGGAACATATATTTACTGAAAACTTAAATAGGTTGTGTACCATTTGATCAAGTTATGGCTATGTATTTGATTTCAGACCTTGGTTTCATATGAAATTACTGTATTTACAGTATCTGTAAATTCTGTCTCACCAAACTGCTGTGCCCTGGTTCTTTCTGTTCTACATGATGAACTGATTGAAGTACTAGTTCATTAGTGAACGTGTTGATGTGTTTTTATTATAGTTGTTGAGGACAAGTCTGCTCAGCTGTCTGTGTCTGAACTGCTGCACAGAGCCAACAGAGGCATCAGTATGTACTCACCAATACACATCATTATGCTGCAACTGTTCTTTACTAAACGGTCCCAAATGAACTGTTTATGTGTTAGTTCCTGAACCTGATGAGCCCAAGCTAATGGATGACATTGCTGTGAATGAGAGAAATGCTGATCCCTGCACCTCCTATGGCTGCCTCTGGCCCAAATACAGCGACGGCATGATTTATGTGCCTTATGTCATCGCCAACCACTACTGTAAGTCACTAGTGTTGTGATTTATGTTTTTACTTCTTATATAAAAAGATAAAAGTAGGTCAAATTCTGTATCCTTGCTGAAGTATGTACCTTGTGCATCCTGCTGAGATGTTAAATAAAAGATGAACCTTTCCATAGCAAGCTCTGACCTTTGGTCTTTCAGCCTCCCGTGAGCTGGAGATCATCCAACGTGGTCTGGACTCTTTCTCCTACAGCACCTGCATCCGCTTCTTCCCCCGCAGCAATGAGAGAGACTATATCAGCATTGAATCTCGCAGTGGGTACATAACGCAACCAAAATCAAAATCAGAAAAACATCACAAACCAACACAGAATCATTTTCAAGACAATGTAAAAAAATACCGAAGTAAAAGTTAAGGTTGAGACTACAAACAAATACATTTAGAAAAAGAATCAGAGGAAGAAGCTGATTTCCATCAGAATGAAAACTACATTCCAAATGTAACTTGTGATGAGAAGTGCATCAAGATGATGAAGAGATAAAGTTAATATTCAGAGAAGGGTCAAAAATGTATATTTTATGGATCGCTGTCTTACAGATGCTACTCGTACGTTGGTCGTCAGGGTTATACCCAGACTGTGTCTCTGGACCGTAATGGTTGCGTTTACCACAACATTGTGCAGCATGAGCTTCTCCACGCTCTTGGCTTCAACCATGAACAGACTCGTAGCGACCGTGACAATCACATCCAAGTCATCTGGGAGAACATCCTTGATGGTACATTGCTAATAACATACTAATTTCTGAAGAATACATGTAGCGATTAGTTCAGTACTGTATTGCACATCTACTAGACTAAATGTTTTGTTTGTTTATCAGACATGAAGTACAATTTCAACAAAATCGACACTCTAAACCAGGGAACTCCTTATGACTACAGCTCTGTGATGCAGTATGAGAGGTGAGGGAGCTTCCAGTATAAGGAGATGCCGTTTCTCTGGTGTAACACTGTCATCTAACTGCATCTGTCACTCGCTCTGTCAGATACGCCTTCTCCAAGAATGGCCTCCCCACTATGGTTCCCATTCCTGACAATAATGCTGCGCTGGGCACATCTACCGAGATGAGCCAGAATGACATCATCAGAATCAACAGGCTCTACCAGTGCTGTGAGTGTAATGACACACACATACATTTTTCTCCTCCTTGTTCCAGAACTCATACTTACAAAAGAACTACAAAAAACACATTACATTTGGTGCAAAGTTGTTGAACATAGCACATTAAAATGTTATATATGTAAACTGTTACATATATGGTTTTCTCATTCATAGGAACAACAGAATGTTTCGTCAGCACCCAGACATGCCGCCTAAACTACAATGAAAGCTGACTCAAGTATCATGGATGGTGTTGACTTCTGTGCTTACTTGAATCGCCAATAAATTTTCAATCAAACAGAACATAAAACCTTTTGTCAGTTGAATTGTCTCTGGCCTGACTGACTGTGTGACTTTTTTTTCAGATAAAATTAATTATTCCTGATTTATTAA
>NW_015505889.1:100734-116080 GCF_001515645.1 Sinocyclocheilus grahami | reverse complement strand
AAAAAACCTCAAAAAACTATTAGTCATGGCATTTTATCATCTGATGTTTAAAAAGCAAATAAAATATTTGTACAGTATTTTGTTAATTGCTCAGTTCATCATGAAGGACATACATTTATTTGTTGTACTGTGATCAAAGTTTGAATGTTGTGGTTCAGTATAAACAAAATAAAAACACGAGAATCATTTTATTGTATCTAATGCAGTTTTAATATACATAAACCTGAAGACCTGGTGGTGCTGTTGATCAAAACAAAACCTGTAATACCAGACATGACTCAAGTCTTAATCTTATCACTTGAGATCTGACTCTTCTTTAAAAGCTAAGAGCAGAGATTGCTGAGAATACAGACACACTGCAGTATGTCACTGATGTATGCTCACATTCAGCGCTCACAACAAGGAGTAGGCCAGACTCTGCCCTATAGCTTGAGAGGGGGCAGAACCTTTGGTTTGCTGCTAAGATTCTTGTTGCATTTTATAGCCAGTGAGTAAACCAATTATTAAATCCACAGCAACATCTGCCCTTTGCCCTTCCAGACTCCAATGAGCTGGAGATTCTAATGTTTAGATTCTTCAAACTACAGCTCCTGAATCCATTTGGTGAGATGATTACAATGCATTCAGTCCTGCAGTTACATACAACAGCACAAGAAGATCAGCAAGAATCACAACATAAATATTTGTTGAAATAATGGAAGATTAGATTTACGAAGAAAAAAGAAATGAAAATTCATAACAAATTATATAAATTAAGGTTTTAAAACCAGAGACAAAACAACTGAATTAATTTCCAATTTATGTATTAACTTACAAAAAAATTATAGCAAATGAATAAATACTAACTTAATATTATATAATTATGCCCCAAGTGTTTACATGTTTATGCAAATACCACTGATATGTTGTAGATATAACTCATATAATGAAAGTAGCCTACCTTATGCGTGTTGTTGAATGGTACATGCCGTTTAGTGGTTCATATCAAACATACAGTGCAAATGTTCTCACTCATAGGTTTGTGTGTGACGTGTTCCTATTTGAAGCAACAGATGAGGGAATTTCACACCTGTTCTCTTTCAAACAACATGTCAGCATGTCTACTTCCCTTCTGGCCATATCTGTAAAGATCGTATAGATACAGTCTAGGTATAAAACCTTCTTGTGGCTGTAGTGTTGCACTGGCTTTGGACATCTATGGTAAGAGAACTGGTATGCTTCCTTCTCTCTGTTCAAAGAAATCTATATTTAACCAAACTGTAACATTGTTTGAGCGTTAGATGAAGAAAGGCACATGTTCATAATAATTCAATTCAATTCAAGTTTATTTGTATAGCGCTTTTCACGATACAAATCGTTGCAAAGCAACTATACAGAAAATTACGTTTCTACAATATTTAGTAGTAGCTTATCAGTGGTGACTGTCAGTTAATGTACATATGGCAGAAATTTACGGAAAATCAATTAAGGATGTAATCAAACAGACGATGAACACTATTAACAGCAATTATTATATGATGCAATCAAATTTATACAGCATGTGATTATAAAGTAGATCAAAAATGTATTGTATCCCATTTTGTGTCCTCCTTATGGTGCTGTAGTATTACTGTAACACATAGAATTAATCAAAGTTATGGAGACATATTATGATATGAGCCCTGTGATGGACTGGCCACGTTTTCAGGGGGTTTTTCCTGCCTTTGCCCAGTGACCGTATACAGAACATGAGGGTAGAAATGGGTGGATATTATGATATGTTGATAAATATTAATAAAAGAGCTGAAGTTGACCTTCATTTGAGGCATTCTGCCTAAACAGCTGTGGCCTGGTTCTTTCTGCAGGTCTTTGGACACCATGTTTGTGATCAAGGTGACTTTTGGCCTATTGGCCCAGCTCCTTGTCTTCTCTGTTAGAGCTGAGGAGATGGTAAGACACACACACACGCACACTTATATCAGTAGGTTGTAAATAATGCATGCAAAAACATTGCATTATGCATGCACCTCTCTGATACTAATAATTGTTATAATTAAGAATGTAAATTTAGGAGTTTGACTTGAGGTAATGTTTCTCTTCCATGTCCATTTTGTGTGTGGTGTTCTGGCATAACTCACATGCAGCCTGGTAAGTCAAATACTCCAGCAGGCTGACAGTTTCTACATGATGAACTGATTGAAGTACTAGTTCATTAGTGAACGTGTTGATGTGTTTTTATTATAGTTGTTGAGGACAAGTCTGCTCAGCTGTCTGTGTCTGAACTGCTGCACAGAGCCAACAGAGGCATCAGTATGTACTCACCAATACACATCATTATGCTGCAACTGTTCTTTACTAAACGGTCCCAAATGAACTGTTTATGTGTTAGTTCCTGAACCTGATGAGCCCAAGCTAATGGATGACATTGCTGTGAATGAGAGAAATGCTGATCCCTGCACCTCCTATGGCTGCCTCTGGCCCAAATACAGCGACGGCATGATTTATGTGCCTTATGTCATCGCCAACCACTACTGTAAGTCACTAGTGTTATGATTTATGTTTTCATTCAGAGCCCAAAGAGAATACAAAATAGGAGAGACTCTCTAATGTTCCTGATTTTAGGGCAGATTCTTACGATTAAGTCTTATAATCAGTGCGAATGCATGTGAGTGTGAAATAAAAAAAAGTAAAAATTTCCATAGCAAGCGCTGACCTTTGCCCTTTCAGCCTCCCGTGAGCTGGAGATCATCAAGCGTGGCCTGGACTCTTTCTCCTACAGCACCTGCATCCGCTTCTTCCCCCGCAGCAATGAGAGAGACTATATCAGCATTGAATCTCGCAGTGGGTATGTAACAGAGACATACTGAATGAACATTTCACATTATTGGCAAGATGAGAATGACAGGTAGAAGCTTCAGAATGAGAATTACGCTTAAATTTTAGAATGATGACAATGAAAAGGATACGTATCTATGATCAAGAGATGGATTTTATTGTCTTACAGATGCTACTCATACGTTGGTCGTCAGGGTTATGCCCAGACTGTGTCTCTGGACCGTAATGGTTGCGTTTACCACAGCACTGTGCAGCATGAGCTTCTCCACGCTCTTGGCTTCAACCATGAACAGACTCGTAGCGACCGTGACAATCACATCCAAGTCATCTGGGAGAACATCGCTGATGGTACATTGTTAATAACAAACTCATTTCTGAAGAATACATGTAGCGATTAGTTCAGTACTGTATTGCACATCTACTAGACTAAATGTTTTGTTTGTTTATCAGACATGAAGTACAATTTCAACAAAATCGACACTCTAAACCAGGGAACTCCTTATGACTACAGCTCTGTGATGCAGTATGAGAGGTGAGGGAGCTTCCAGTATAAGGAGATGCCGTTTCTCTGGTGTAACACTGTCATCTAACTGCATCTGTCACTCGCTCTGTCAGATACGCCTTCTCCAAGAATGGCCTCCCCACTATGGTTCCCATTCCTGACAATAATGCTGCGCTGGGCACATCTACCGAGATGAGCCAGAATGACATCATCAGAATCAACAGGCTCTACCAGTGCTGTGAGTGACACACTACTGTCTAGAAACCGAACCACCACTGTTTAGTGCTGGAGGAATAAATTAGTGATTGCATGCATTTTCACTGCATTGTCTAGCAAATCTGTGGTGATATACTACACAAAAAAATATGTTTACTAATGCTTTTTTTACTTTTAGCACAAAAATAAGTAAGGGGAACTTTAAATTGACCTTTGGTGATTTCCCTATCCTTTAGGAGCAGTGAAAATGCATTTAGCACCCAGACTTGCAGTGCAGAGGAAACAATTCACTGAAGATCCAAAGTCTCATGGATGTTGTTGACTACTGTGCTGAACCAGCATCATTCTATCAGATGTGTTAAGCAAAATAATACACCAATAAATTTTCAAATCAAAAGAATGGGTGAATTTCTGTGAAGAAATGCATCATTCACATTTTTTCAAATAGTAAAGTATATCTAATAATAAATGTAATCATTTAAATTTAATATAAATTTAATTTAATAATAACACACACGCAAATTCTTCCACATGGTTCTAAAGAGGCTAAATGATCCTGACTCAAGATCATTGATTATGATAATTAATGATTGATTTGATGTGGGATGTCTGCTTACAGAATTCAAGATGTTACAGCAGAGACAGTTTCATGAAGTAGTTAAAAAAAATCGCAGAATTATCTTATTGCACAATGCATCAAGTTTTACAAAAGGGGACATCTTTGTAGTCTTACCTTTTTTTTATTAGATTCTGATTTTTAGGATTCTTATACTGAACAATGCATGAAATAATATTTTTATGGCCATGAATAAAGACAGCAGCAAAAAACAAATGTGAATTTTATTCAAATATATTTCACTTACAAATCATTCCAGTCAAATATCAGTAATAAATATGTTAGGTTTATATGTAATAAAGTTTCTTTACTCATCACAACTAATGGTTTAATGACCCAACTCTTCCATAAACATAGCAGAAAAAATCCAGCACAATGCTGGATATAATATCAGAGACTGTAAAACTGAACTGCACAGAACAATGTAAAAGCATAAAAACATTAAATTAAACTCCTAGTATGAACTATAAAACACATTCACCCATAATTCATTAATTCCTGTTAAACGCCCGTCCCACACCTTTCAAAACTCACTAGTTGACATTTGTATTCTCCTGTCAGTGTTTTTCAATATTTACATGAGCAGAGACAAAGACCAATACCATTTTATACTGGCTGTTTTAACAGAGGTCATCTGCTATTCAATCGCTTCAGTCGACGTCTGTGTACGTAGCGGAGAGATGGAGAATTCACCTCAGCTAAGCTTTTCTAGTAGCTATCACTCAGCTTCAGCTGCACATTTTCCGTTTCTCGTTTAATGCGGAAACAATGTAAGTGTTAAGCACTATATAGATGACTGAGCAATGTTCAACCTTGTAGTTATAACTCAAATATTGACTGATTGTAACATGAAGGTGCTGCAAACACATACCATCTCTGTATAAGTAGTTTTCATGTTAAAACTGAGATTTCCCTGTTGTTGGGGTCCTCTGCATTTAACTTAAAGGGGTCATATGAAGGATAAGTTTTCCTTTCTCTTTGGAGTGTTACAAGCTGATTGTGCATAGATAAGATCCCTGAAGTTGCAAAGACTAAAGTCTCAAAACCAAAGAGATATTCTTTATCAAAGTTAAGACTCTGCCACACCCCCCTAAAACGGCTCGTTCTAACACGCCCCCACATATCTACCTCACTATGTGGAAATATTTGCATAATGCCGCCCAAATGTGCACGCAAAGAAAGAAGGTTTTGCTCAGTGTGTGTGTGTGTGTGTGCGTGCGATCGCAGTGGAGTCAGCTGTATTAACCGTGGCTTGTGTACTGCACACATACCAGCTTCATCACTGTATCTGTCACGTGACTCTGTTCCCCTTTCAGGCTCTGTCTTTACATTTATTTTGAAAGATAAAGCTCGCGATTATGGTAAGGGGCGTTACATTTCCGACGAGTGCTTGCGGTGTTCGGCCAATCACAATGCACTAGGTCAGCTGGCCAATCAGAGCAGACTGCGCTTGTCGGAAGGAGGGACTTTGTAGAAAACGAAGCGTTTGAGAGAGGCGGGGCATAGAGGACCTACAATAATGTACAGTATTTGAAAAAGAATGTGTTTTTGAACATTAAAGCATGTCAACATATTCTGTTACACCAAATACACAAAATAATGATCTTTAAAAAAGCATCATATGACCCCTTTAACGTAAAACTAAAGTTGAGTTAAAATACATGCAACATTATGGCTTTGAACAGAATAGGCCTACGATATTGCTATCCGGAAACACTACAATGGAATCACTGATAGGACAAGCCACATTGCTTTTCATACCTGTGAGATTTAATAGTTTATATTGCTGAATAACTACAGATGTAAATCATGTCTTAATATGATAGAATCGATCTTGGCACAATTTAACGGCTGTTATGCTGTTTGTTTTTGCCAGACCGATATAGAAGAATCCACATTTTCTTCACTGATTGTGTTAAAAAATCTGTGGAATTCTGGAATTCTACAGAATTTATTTTAAAAAATGAAAGTATAATCAAATTTGCTAGCCAAAATATATTAAGGGGTAATTCATTGCTGGTAATATGGGCTTTTAATCAAACCTGGCTGTCTATACAGTAGATAGGCAAACTTTCTTTTGCTACGTGACGAAAAAACAGAGCAAAGTGAATTAAAATGATGCATTCCTGTCAAATAAACAGATCTGGGTGCAGATAAATCTGTGGGCACGGATTCCATGTGGGCCTAGTATAGTATTGCGTTCTTTAAAACATTAATGTTCTTTACAAAATTGTTTACTGTGTATTGTATTCTAGCTGTGATTTATATTCTTTAGTCATCACTTTAATATGACCACAATATAACTGATCTATGCTGCCCTCACAGCCTCAACTAGAGATCATCCAGTGGGATCTGGGATCTTTTGCTTCCATATCCTGTATCCATATCTTCAAGCCCTGCACCACTAAAAGAGAAGACATCAGCTTTGAGTCCCACAGCTCTATACATCATGAGCCGCTTTTGGTTTCTATCACGAGCTAACCAACAGACAACTGTATCTGTGTCACCTGGAAGAGCATCATAGAAGGTACATGTTCATACCACAAACTACTCAAGCTATTGTTTCTTTTAATATATATGGGGGTTTTGTAGTAATAGATTTCACTGGGCAAGCATTTCTAAAGCATTATTTTATTTCGTAAATCACCAACTTAAATGATTTCTATATATTCAGACAAGACAGTAAATTGAACAATTGTGGTGTGATGTGAAATTTGAAAGTGAGTGAGCTATCTGGATTTGCTCTTTCCACCAGAGAGCATTTTACATTTATTAACCATTATTACCTCCATTTTCTTGTGTTTATAAAAAAAAAACTTCCTGACACTAATGCCTGTCCTTTTGATGACACCCTGTGGATTGGTTTGCCATTTTCATGTAGTCGACAAAAATATGCTCCAATACAAGTTCTCATATTCAAAATAATGAGTGATCAGGTCACTACTTACAAAGCTTGTGAAACATATTTTTTTTCCAACAACAAAAAAATAAAACCACTTAAATCCACCATAGTATTTTGAGACATGTTTCGTTAAAATTCACACACCATCTGACACAGGGTTCTGTGTTTAGGTTGTGTTTGGATGGTGTTTCATCAAAAGAACACAAAACAGAAGAGACCTGTGTTTTACGCTGTGTAAATTGGCTTAGTTATGAAAAATATGGAAGAAAATTAAATTTTAAAAATACATCAAGGTCACTTAAGGGTCACCGTCACGGACTGCTGAATAAGGTGTATCACAGTGTCTTGAGCAGAAACACTTTATGAGTAAACATGGAAAGAAGATAACAAATATATATAATATAATTTTATAATTATAATATAAACATATTTTTCTTTGAAAGTTCAGGGATTTTTTTTCTTGTTGTTTGAGTGCAGTAATGCTTTTCTATATATTCAGACAAGACAGTAAATTGAACAATTGTGGTGTGATGTGAAATTTGAAAGTGAGTGAGCTATCTGGATTTGCTCTTTCCACCAGAGAGCATTTTACATTTATTAACCATTATTACCTCCATTTTCTTGTGTTTATAAAAAAAAAAACTTCCTGACACTAATGCCTGTCCTTTTGATGACACCCTGTGGATTGGTTTGCCATTTTCATGTAGTCGACAAAAATATGCTCCAATACAAGTTCTCATATTCAAAATAATGAGTGATCAGGTCACTACTTACAAAGCTTGTGAAACATATTTTTTTTCCAACAAAAAAAAAATAAAACCACTTAAATCCACCATAGTATTTTGAGACATGTTTCGTTAAAATTCACACACCATCTGACACAGGGTTCTGTGTTTAGGTTGTGTTTGGATGGTGTTTCATCAAAAGAACACAAAACAGAAGAGACCTGTGTTTTACGCTGTGTAAATTGGCTTAGTTATGAAAAATATGGAAGAAAATTAAATTTTAAAAATACATCAAGGTCACTTAAGGGTCACCGTCACGGACTGCTGAATAAGGTGTATCACAGTGTCTTGAGCAGAAACACTTTATGAGTAAACATGGAAAGAAGATAACAAATATATATAATATAATTTTATAATTATAATATAAACATATTTTTCTTTGAAAGTTCAGGGATTTTTTTTCTTGTTGTTTGAGTGCAGTAATGCTTTTTATTGTTTTGAAATTCGGAAAATTAATTATTAATTATTTAGAATTCATGCATGTAAGAGAATGTTTATACGTGAGAAATGAGCGGCGTGATTTGACTGTAAGATGAGATTCCGTGTGTGGTGCGAAAAGAAGGTACAGTTCCCTCTCTCCTGGCAGAGGGTGTGAAACAAACGCACGCGGGGGATGCATGAGGTGGTATGTGGCAGACTGCTGGTCTCTTAGCAACAGCACACATACAGGAGAGATGAGAGATGAATTCTCTCTTCAAAGTGATATATCTTGCACATACCGATATGATGATATCATCTTTAAAAAGAGATATAATTCTGATAGTAAAGAGGGATTTCCTTGTCTAAACTCAAATCACTCACAGCTGCTAAACAGCTGACCTAACCTAACCCCAATATTATGAGAACAGCAACTGTGAAATTTTAATCAAAGACAAAAGATACTCCATGTTTGAATGATATTGTGACACTAAACATTCTTGATCCCTGTGTAGTGATGTTGGAAAAAGGATAGTTCACACAAAAATGAAAATCCTGTCATCATTAGCTTGCCTTCATGTCATTGCAGTCCTGCATGACTTTCTTTCATCTGTGGAACATAAAAGAAGACATTTTGAAGAAAAACTGTTTTGGTTACTATTGACTTTCACTGTATGAAGACATTTCCCAAAATATCATCAGTTATGTTCCACAGAAGAAAAAAAGCCATACAGGTTTGGAATGACATGATGAGTAAACGATGACAGGATTTTTATTTTTGGGTGAGCTAAAGAGTGTGCCAGTGAAAGGAACTCTTTAGTCTCTGGAATCATCCACTAGGCTGAATTGTTATTGTACACATTTCATTTTATAATGATAGAATAATTATTCTTCCTATTAATCAGCGTGGAAAGAAATTGAGAAACAGGATAATGTAGTTTTGATTTAATGCTTTGATTTGCAGATGAGTAATGATCAAATTACCCACAAAAATAGGTCAGACGATGAAATATGCGCACACAAAATTTCATGACCTATTTACTCTCACCTCCAGACAATTAAAGAACACACACACACACACACACACACACCACACATTTTTCCATACAGAGAGCACATTCTCTCTTTTTCATTAGCTTCTCCTTAAATAGAGCAAATATCACAGAATATCATTTGTGGTTCTCAATTATCCTCTGCAGTGTCTTCAGCAGCTCCTCCTAGACATTAGTGCGTTCCAGTTCATCCAATACTGTCCCTCTTCCTCCCCCATCTGCTCCTCAGGAGGTGAGAATGGGTTTGAGAAGTCCCCCTGGGGAATGGATAAGCTACCTCCCTCTCTCTCTGATCTTTTGCGCTCGCTCGCTCTCCCTCTGTCTCTCACTTTGTGGCAGATGGCTGTTTATCAGTAAGAGCACCGGATCAAGACTCAAACAAATGCTCATAACAACCGTGAGTCCCCTAAGTCTCCTTCTCTATTCATTTCCATTTGACTAGGAAGCTGTTGATTCGATTTTTTGGAGGGCACTTTTTTTAGTACTCCCCATGAACACATCAATGTGATTTCCTGGCCTAGTGGGAGGTGTGTCTCTGCTCTGATCTGTAACATCAGTAGTTCTGATTGTGAGATGTGAAGATACACATTTGTGTGAACAATTCAAATCACATTAAACATAATGCAAATAATCCATGTAATTTTGGAAACAGAAACAGTACCATACTACAGTATGAAAACTACGAGAAACCAAGGTCTTTTCATGACTTGTTTAGCAGTGTAACTCAAGTGTGATGCAGGGCCCACAGGGGTGCTGTTTGGGTGCCTGTGGAAAATTTGAGGAAAAAAATATTTAACAAAGTTCTGAACTTAAATATGAATATGTTTAACAGTAATTAAAGGGATAGTTAACCCAAAAATGAACTATCTACTAACTTGTTTCAGACCTGTATGAGTTTCTTTCTTCTGTAGAGCATAAAAGAAGATATTTTGAAGAATGTTTGTAGAAAAAATACTATGGAAGTCAATGGAGACCAGAAACTGTTTCTTCAAAATATTTTCAGCACTAGAAAGAAACTCATACAGGTTTGGAACAACCTGATGGTTGGTAAATTATGACAAAATGGTTATTTTTTGGTGTGAATTATTCCTTTAAGCAATAAATATTTTACCTTTGTCTATCTCCAGCCCGCTGACCAGGCCGATGGCAGGCCTGTCAGCCAGGGCTATCTCCAGCCCGCCGGCCACGCATATGGCAAGCCCACCGGCAAGCCCGCCAGACTTCAACACTCCAGTTTGCCGACCACGCCTTTCCCCCCTGCCTATGAATGTGTAAAATATTCATGTGTAATTGTACTCTGGCACATCAAAAAGAAAAACTTTGCTTTAAGTGGTTAAAATTTATATATTCTCTACATTGAAAGTGTGTGTTTTTTTTTTATTCTGCAGCCTGCAACATTCATAGTTTGTTCGCAATTCCTTTAAAGATGTATAAATGACCAAAAATCAATCATAAAAAAAGAACAGTCCTCCTGAGTCCTGACAGACCAGGGAAATTTCACAGAAACCATACGACAAGACACAAACACTCAATAAGACATACAGTCACCCTGCTTGAAGTGACAAACTGACGAGGTGAGAAAAAAAGAGGGATCGGAGGGATGGAGGTTGCATGAGGTGTGAAATTTGGTGGTCTGTAGATTAAGCCTGAGAACATACATCTATTTATTTTATTGCTCGCTATCTCTGACGTTCCTTCTCTCTCTTTGAAGGAGTTATTTTGAGGAGATGGAGAGAAAATGAGCAGTGTCAGAGAGAGGATGGTGAGAAACTGGAGCTCAGGAAATTTGTTCCACCTAATCCCCGTAACTGGAGAGATCTGTCAAGGAAAATTCCCTCTCTGTCACTCACTCCCTTCTTGATACACACACACTACCGCACAGACACATTTCTTGTCACGGATTACTGCCATGAGGCATGAGGTTTGGCACCTCTCGTTCCAGAGCAACTTGTCATGGTCTGAGCGTGAAATTGAAGGGATGTATTACTGATTTTATGTTGCTCGGTTAACTTCCCCTGGCTGCCATGCTGATGTAGTGCTGCTAGCAATGCTAATAAGCTAAACAACAGTTTGTGTTTGCCTTCTGACTAAACAGATTACAACTGACTCTACTAATCACCTCGTGAATCAAAAGGTGTTCCATAGCAGAAATGTTTTTGTTTGTCAAAGTATTTTTTCCCAGTGAGAAGTAGGAAGACATGCTATTGATTTTTTGTTACAAGTACATTATTAGCCTTAGCACCAGTATATGAATATCAGAATTTAACAATGTACTATTAAAAATGAAATAATAGTGCTTAATAATACTTGGTTCACCCAAAAATGAAAATGTAATTTACTCACCCTCATGGAAGTCAATGGGGACCATCAACTGTTTGATTATTACCAGCATTTTTCAAAATATCTTCTTTTGTGTTCAACATAAGAAACTTATACAGGCGTGTATAGCCATACGATCTCAGTGAATGCATGTTTTCTGAAGGGAAACAACAGGTGTGCTAGAAAAAAATTATATTGATAACCTTTTAAACTATAAACCATCACATTCTGCCAACTGTCATCCCCGCCTGATCGTGAAGTGCTACATAAGCATGTTGTGAAGCTTACACAAAAAGTGATGGTGAAGCGCAGAGGACTGAACTCATGAACTCTTTAAGTGTGAACTTGTGAACTCGTAAAAGACGCATTTTGTGTGCTTTTTGAAGCATCAACTATTTGGTTACTATCCACTTGCATAACATGGACTCATAGAGAGGATAAACATCTTTCTTTGTATTCATCTGTAGAAAGAAAGTCATACATAACTGGGATAGCATAAAGGTAAAAAAATAATGAGAGAATTATCATTTTGGGTATCCCTTAAGTGTAATGTTGTGAAAGACAACTCATGCATTGTAATGGACAAAATCATTTTTAAGTTCTTAAATGCAGCTGTAAATGGTAGTTTAGGAGGAGCTTGTTCATCTTGTCTTGCCAATCACAGCACAAGCACATATACAGTAAGTGGCTGCTTACTTCACCCCTGTGAACATTTGTCCACACCCTTGTACCACCCAAATCCACCTTCATTTTTAGCTTGAAGTAGTCCAGGGGGGAACTTAAGAGCTTGACTTTTGCTTTTGCTCGAGTCCCTACCTTGTGGACAAATGTTTACACTTCCAATTCCAAAATGTGGGCATGAGAGTTTGTGTTTAGAAGCAATGTCCAATCTTAAAATGACCACCATTCTGCTTTTTCACACCCTTAAAGCAGGGCATCAAAGACATCAGGCTCTTAAGAAGCTTACTAAAAAGCTTCAGATAGGCATTGTTTTTTTCTGATGGATTTGACCAACAGATATTTACTGATATAAATTGATAATATGATGAATCATTATGACAATCATGTCATTATTGTCAGCGTTGCTCACAGATCAAAACTGGATCAGGGTGAATAAACCCTGAGTTCAACAGCTAGAATGATATCGCTGTATAAACACCTGCTTCAGTGGAATGGCTCAATTAAGAGCTCAGACCAGGCAGCCTCGATGTCTGAGGAGCTTTAAATGGACTGCTACTGAAGTTTAGAAAGGAGTCTTTCATCATAATAGCATTTCAGTCACCATGAGTTTAGTCTTCACGGCTGAGTCCGCTTGAGGAGGGGTTTGAGCAACCTGTTTTCTTCAGATGCTCATTTCAAGCAGCACTGAGTCACAGGAGGAGAGAGAGAAAGAGAGAGAAAGCTCGTCTCTCCACATGACCCGTGTGAAAGTCATAGAGCAGCCTTTTGCACTTTAAAAGGGGCGATTCAATTTCACATCTGAATGAACACCTTCAAATCAATTACGCAAGAAGACCCAACTTTATAATAACTAAATATAGCTATTATTGTCCCAAATGCTCATCTTCCAGAGACTAGATACAAGCATTCATTGTGGCAAGCGATGAGAGAGGGCCAGAATGAATGTTATGGAAACAGATTAAACCGCTCAGTGCCAGAATGATCAGGATGGGTGGGGGGAACTGTTGGGAACAGGAAGATAGACCCAGTCCATATGGTGCCTGCAGAGAGAGAGAGAGCAAGATAGAGAGAGTTATACAGACACAGAGCAAAACAGAATGGTAATTTGTGTTTAAAAACAAATATTTACACTGCAAATAATGTAAAGTGGAATAGCTAACAAAATCAGTCTCTTACTCTGTGTAAAATGTCTCTCCTCTGAGATTCTGAGTAATGACTATGATTATGTGCAGAGGTGTGAAATTACCACAATTGTTGTGGCAAAACTAAAACCTGTGTGTATTACAGTCTGCCATTGCACTTGGGTCTTGTGAGAAAATACACTTGTATATAGGATTAATCCATCCATCTGTTTTCATATTGAATAAGTGCATACAAACGCATGCATATTAACAAAATAAGATCATAAGAGATCATCATGTCCAGTTTGGCTTGCTCCTAACCAGATGTTTGCTCATGTACACACAGGCAACACCCCCTGGAGTCTCCCTATTGATAGTCCTTCCAGAGTGGCTGTTCATTCGTCTGCTCCAGAGCCCCCCCAATCAGCTTGCAGCACCCCGATTGCTCTTGATTGCTCTTAAATCCTCCAGTGACTGTATTGGAGAGTGTGTGTGTGTGCGTTTGCGTGCGTGTGTGTGTGTGTGTGTGTGTGTGTGTGTGTGTGTGTGTGTGTGTGTGTGAGTGTGTGTGTGTGAGTGAGAGTGTTATTGCAGTCATTGAGCAAGTCTTAAAAATACTTGATCCACTCAATGCTTTCACTGATGCTTTGGCTTCAGAGAGCAGAGTAAGCCTGTCAGCCCTGAAGCCGGTGTTAAGTCACATCATCTCAGACATTCTTGATGTGAAAAATGAAGATCGTGCCCTTACCAAAGACCTGAAGAGGTTAATGAAGACAGATCTTGAGTCCAGATACACTGATGATGCAAAGAAGGTGATGGACTTGATAAGCTTTGTTGATCTGCGGTTTAAAGGAAGCTTTTCTGATGACCTTGAAGCCACAGTCAACTTCTGCACTGAGGAAGCCTCAAAACTGACAGAGATGACAACACTAATGGCGCTTTTCCACTGCATGGTACGGCACGGTACGGTTCACTTTTGGGGGGTTTTCCACTGGGTACAGTACCTGGTACCTGGTACTTTTTTTAGTACCACCTCGGTTGAGGTTCCAAGTGAACCGTACCATTACCAAAACGTGACGTGTAAACTTTGCTGATCACGGATTGGCCGGAGAGAATAGTCACTTACCTGCGTCACTGAACTTGCGACACAAACACAATGATCACAACGGATCGAACACCGTTTTGAACAAGCTCACCTTTTTTTAACAACCAAAAAGTGGCTGTTTCGTTGTCTGTTGCGGAAGAACAGACGTTCCTCTCGTTGATAGCAGAGGAGCGGATCCACCTTGATGGGGTGACGCGGAATGAAAAAGTTTTTCAGGAGTCGCGGCAGTAGAGGCGGTGCAACTATAACCACATGTGAATAATCCCGCCCACTCTAAAGCGATACTAAACTGCAGTGGAAATGCAAACTGAGCCGAGCCGAGCCGTGCCGTGCCGTACCATGCAGTAGAAAAGCGCCATTAGTCACTTCACGTGTTTTATGTAGCTTAAAGTTTACATGAAGCAAAAACTCTGACTGGCTATTGTGGCGTATATCCGAGTGAAACACCTTCTTGAATGAGAAATAATGTAAGGTGGGACATGATTTTGTCTGATTTGGAATTGATTAGATCGTTGGATTATTGTCATTCGTTAATTGCTAAGATTTCATGTGAGTGACATGTTGCTGGAGGGGAGGGATTATTACCCAGTTTTTACGCCGGTGTAGTGTCGAAATTTGCACCCTGCCAGATTATGCATCCCCTAGTATTGGTAGGTTTAGGAGTAGGTGTGGGGGAGGGGTTAGGATTAGGGGTGGGGTTGGGATTAGGCAATCAGGTAGCGACTTCAACGAGGGGGTGCATAATCTGGCAGGGGTGCAGAATTCAGCACAACACACCCCTGCCAGATTATGCACCCCCTCGTTGAAGTCGCTACC
>NW_015505889.1:82696-99102 GCF_001515645.1 Sinocyclocheilus grahami | reverse complement strand
TTAAGGAGAAGGTGGGGGGGAGGGGTTAGGATTAGGGGTGGGGTGGGGATTAGGCAATCAGGTAGCGACTTCAACGAGGGGGTGCATAATCTGGCAGGGGTGTGTTGTGCTGAATTCTGCACCCCTGCCAGATTATGCACCCCCTCGTTGAAGTCGCTACCGATAATGTATCATGTATAATGTATTCAAAAATATTTAAAATAATCTCATAATATTATTTAATGCAGTTGTATTTTTCAGTGTAAACTATTTAATTTGATAACGTATACATTATTATAATTTAATTTATAGATCAAATGTAGGAATTTGAAATGAAAGTATTAATGAGATTAGTGGGAAAATGCCCTCTATAAAGGTAAAAATGCCCTTGGATAAAATATAAAAAACATGCAGATTTATGTCACAGCTGATAGAAAACTGATAAGAATATTGCTTCAGAATAAATCATATTTTATTTATTTTTTATTATATATATATATATATATATACAGTGGGGGAAAAAAGTATTTAGTCAGCCACCAATTGTGCAAGTTCTCCCACTTAAAAAGATGAGAGAGAATACACGAGTTTCACAATTTGAGTTGAATTACTGAAATACATGAACTTTTCCATGACATTCTAATTTATTGAGATGCACCTGTATATATGTGTGTGTGTGTGTGTAAGCTCGATACCATAGAGCCCCCCCCACACACACCTAACAAATCCCAATTTAACCCCTGCAAATAGTAATGTACAGAAGCAAACATGGGAAATCTATTGATGCGTTAAAGGGGTCATATGATGCGATTTCAATTTTTCCTTTCTCTTTGGAGTGTTACAAGCTCTTGGTGCATAAAGAAGATCTGTAAAGTTGCAAAGACTAAAGTCTCAAATCCAAAGAGATATTCTTTATAAAAGTTAAGACTCGTCCACACCCTCCTAAAACGGCTCGTTCTAACACGCCCCCACATGTCTACGTCACGATGTGGGAAGATCTGCATAACACCGCCCAAATGTTCACGCAAAGAAAGAAGGCGTAACGTTTATTCTCGCTGTAGTATTGTTGTTTCCGCCGCCTCCATGTCGTGAAGGTGCTGTGTTTCGTTGGGAAAGCGAAACTACTTTGGCCTTCCAAAAGAGGACGATATCCGCTTCGTCATGCCTAGAGCTGATCCGTGCTGGTCGCTGAGGAAATACATAAACTTCGCACTGTGGTTCGCAGGATCGGCTTTCACCGTGGACGAATCCGGAGTCCAGCCCAGGGTCGTCACATGGTTGCCGCAAGCCCACTGGACGCTCCTTCGTCGAATCCGCCGGCCACACCGTTCTCAAGCCCACCCGCCTTTGCTCACTCAAGCCGGCCTCCGCATACTCTAGTCCGCCGGTCATTCTAGGCCTCCGGCCTCCGCTCACTCAAGGCCGCGGTGTGTGACGCTGTTTCGTTGTGAAAGTGAAACTACTTTGTTTGACCTTCCAAAAGAGGACACGACTAGAGATCAGTGGTTAAGTAAAAATCTGCGTGTTTCAGAAAGGCGGGGCATAGAGGAGAAACAATAATGTACAGTATATGGAAAATAATGTTTTTTTAACTTTAAACTGCATAAACACATTTAATTACACCAAATACACAAAATAATGTTCTTTTTAGCAGCATCATATGACCCCTTTAAATTTTATATTAGACCTTTTTGAACTCAGCTGTTGCATATAGACATTTTATGTTTTTGCTTCACTGAGCTGAAGGGTTTACTCTGTGTGTTCTCAGAGGACGTTGCAGTTCAGCATTCGGTGAGGAAAAAGGCATAGCTGAAAACACAAGAAAGGCATTGACAAATATTGATGTCTCCCTCCCCAGTGTTCGGATTGTTGGGGCATGAATGCATTGCTCTGCTAAACATAGAGATCAAATGACAGGAGGAAAACATTATTTTGTTGTTGTTACTTAACTTGCCAGCACATTTTAATATCCTGTAAACACTCAGTCAAACATTAAATGTTAAACAAGTATTCAATCAGTAGTAAATGCTCCCAGGATATTTCATGAATGATTTACATGATACTAAGCCATTTAGTTTGAAACAGATGAAAGGTGCGGATCACAATCATATAAAATCAAATATTTCTTAAATAAACACACACTTCTTATAGGCTAGATAATTGTTTTTAGGTCAGCTAAGATAATAATATTTTTGGAAAATCCTAACATAACCACCTACACACACTGATTTACTCAGGCGTTTCACATGAATATTCTTAAACTGTTCAAATACCAAACAGAAAGCGGGCACTCTATTTTTAGCATGGCTTAGCTCAGTGTTTCTTCCGTGAAACAGAAGTCCAACTTCTCTGGCATCTCAAGAGATCTCATTAAGAGCAAAAACCTCTTTGCATTTTATTCTCTTTTCATTTTTATTCATATTTTAATGTGGCAGAGGGATGAACTCCATCCATCATTAAATCAAACGGAAGCTGCTGATGTAAGATTTAATGTCTCAATTCATGCAGGAGGCACCGTCAACAGTATAATCTGTATCTTGTGGATGTTAAAGTCTATTAAGAAGAAGGAAATGTGGAAACATGCAGTGGCATTGTAGATTGTGTGGGATGTTTTTTTTCCAGTAGTGTGGGCGACGGTATAGTAAAACAGGGAAAGAGGCAGCGTTGCTCCATTATGGATCTCTGATTTTGTTGATCTGGTTTTAGAGAAACATTATGAAGGATATTTAACAGCAGTGTATAAACACAATAGCTACCAGGTTTCCTGCAATGTCCCATATACACTGCTCTCCCCACAGGCATACGCTCCTATGGGGCGTAGATCAGCGGATGGAGGGCTGGCGATATCTGCGTCACAATAAGAGGTGCTGAATGCAGCCTAAGCTCATTTGCAGTCTGTGTGCAAATCTATAATAATCACTATCCACCCCTTTTAATATGAATAATTTGATGAATCACAACAAATGAGGTCAATTCACAGCAGCTCTCTTGATTTAAATAAAAATGCTTCAGAAATGCATTTTAATACCCATGTTTTTGTAATCCTTTTGTATTGTTCACCATGATATTAGATACACTACAAAATGGGGTGAAGATTTGCAGTGGGATTTGGGGATGGGACCCCCCAAAAGCTGTGCAGAACTGATCTGAAATTTCAGTCTCAGTGTTCTGTCACCTCTAGTGTTCTGCTGTGATGTGCTGATCCAGTGTGTGTCCTATTACTTATCTCAGGGGAAAAGAGAGAGGGTCTGATAATACAGCTCTCATCCTGCTGTATCTACTAAAGGCACTGATCTGTTCTGTTTTGATCCCACCTCCCGCTGGCACTTGTATGCATAATGATTGCTCTTTTTTTGGACCTGATGTTTTGGTAACGAGCAGCAGCTATCATTTACAAGCTTAACTGATTTAAATGAGAGTGTTAAACAGTTTTTGTTTATGTTAACGGCTTCGTTGACGATAATTAACAGAGCTGTTTTATTGTTCTTTATTCCCTCTGCAGTTAAAATGCTGCCTGGTACCAGGCCCCTGCTGCTGTGTGTGCTGTGTCATGTGACCACCGCATGGGCATTCACCCGCATGTCTGACGCCGTGGAGCTGCGGTCTGCATTCTCTGTGGCACGTACCAGCAGCATGGAGGGAGGGCCCAAGATGGTCATCACCTTCGACAAGGTGTATGTCAACATCGGTGGCGATTTCGATCCGAAGGCTGGCTTATTCCGCTGCAGGATTCCGGGTGCGTACTATTTCTCCTTCACGGTGGGGAAGTTCCCACGTCGAGACCTGTCGGTCATGCTAATGAAGAACCGCAATGAGGTTCAGGCGATTGTCTACGACGAGAACGCCGGAGAAGAGCGGAAGGTGCAGAGCCAGAGTGCCATGCTGCAGCTTGATTTTGGAGACACCGTCTGGCTTCGTCTTCACGGAGACCCTCGCTACGCTATCTACAGCAACACGGGCCATTACACCACCTTTAACGGTTACCTGATCTACCCCGATGTGTACGGCTATCAAGAGCCCACACACAGAGATCATGACAGTGACCATCAACCACTGAAAACCAGCGATCACTTACTAACTGAGCATGAAAATACAATTATCAAAGACACTATTGTGAGTGTGAAAGAAGAGAGACGGGATGAAGAGATAAAAAAGGAGGATGGGAGAGATGGACAGGAGGAAGATGAAGACCAGCGGTCAGCATTCTCAGTGGGCCGCACTCAGAGTATTGTGGGAGTGGATCAAGGACACCCTGAGCACCAGCCCATCGTCTTTGACACAGAGTTTGTCAACATCGGCAACGACTTCAACTTGAGCTCTGGTATATTCAGATGCAGAGTAGCAGGAGCCTATTACTTCTCCTTCAATGCTGGCAAGCTGCCCCATAAGACCCTGTCAGTGAAGCTGATGAAGAACCATTTGGAAGTGCAGACCATGATCTACGATGACAGCGACACTGAGAAGGCCCTGCAGAGCCAGAGTCTGATGTTGTCACTGCAGGCTGGAGATACTGTCTGGCTCTACAGCCACCAGAGGGATGGATTTGGTGCTTACAGTAATCACGCCAAGTATATCACTTTCACTGGCTTCCTGGTGTACCCCGAGCTCCACCAAAGCCTTGCTCAGCAGCAGAAACCAGATAAGACACTGTAGGCCAGCCAAGGAGCCAGTCAGTCTGGGTCTTTAGGAAGGTAAGAGTTTGGAGCAGCGCTTGTGTGGAAAAAATGTGAGTTCCCTTCACGCAATCTTCTACACTCTAGAGACTCTGTGTCACTCATCACTCTTGTGGTTTGCTTCTTCAGATTCCATATTAGAAATCCCTTCAGCTCTTGTTTTTAGTCAAGCAAGCAGCACCTGTAACAATTCAGTTAAACTCCCTAAAGTCGCCATGAAACGGAAATTGCGATTATCTTTTCTTCCCTATCGTGACAAGTTCTCGAATGAGAAAAAAAAATGTAGGGCAGCACTTGATTTTGTCCATCGGGAATTAATTGGATCGTTGTTGTTTGCTAATTGAGCGATCTCATGTGAGTGACAGATTGCTGGATTATTGCCCAGCCGGAGCATAAGGAGGGATGTTATTGGGAGGGGACATTAATATTAGTTTTTTTTTTTGTAATCATTATGTGCATGGCTAATTCAATCATAATAAATACTTCAACATTCCATAAAAAATAAGAATGGTCTGTTTTGATTTTATGGTGACTTTAAGCTCTTGGATGCTGAGTTCTCACAATAATATAATGATAAAATGCAAACAGGTCACTTTCAAATATAAATCATTTGTAAAATTAAAAAATTTAAAACATTATTTTTCAAAAATGTAATTAAAAAGGTTAATAAAAGTCGATATAAAACAAAATATACAGCTTGCCTGAACGATCTGAAGTTCTTAGCGCTAAAGCACTTATCTCCGCAGAGGCAGTTCATTAGACAGCTCCAACTCAAAACTGTGTTTCAATACAATTATTAAATGCATGCATGTTTCAAATAAGAAATTTTGTTGTCTTTGAAGCTTTTGCACGAAAGATTTGCGTGAGAGTACTGTCTTCTGCTTTTCTATCTATTTCCAGTGTTCAATCTGTTTATGGCACAAAAACAAAAAAAAACCCTGAGGATTCCAGTAAATCATGTAGTCATTCATGTAGTCAGTCAATAATCACTCTGGTTTTGGAACAGCACTACACATTTAAACTGAGGACCGCTTTTGTACATTTATTATGTTTGGCCAGAAACTTTACCAAATGTAGCGCAGGCTGACAGCTTCTAAAGGAACAATGATTTTATTCACTGCCAAATGCATGTACCTCAACTGATTCTAATGATTTTGGGAAAATAGTTCAACAAATATTGATGTTTATATTTTGGAACGAAAATCTATCAAAGATATCGATCAGTTTATATAATTAATTTGGTGTATGCTGTTGTGTGTATATGGCCATAAAGATGAAGCATTATGTAATATGAAGTGCACAATTCCAAAATGTAAATACTTCTGTGTTTTTTATCCATTTCTATATAAGTAAACGTTTGCATTTCTAATTCTGTGCCTGGTCTTATGTACTTTTCTGTATGGGTTTAATCCGATAAATAAACTTTGTGAACGAGTGCTGGATAAGCTTTTCAATGTTTGTGCAGTATGAGCTACTTTGTTAAGTACCGTAAAAGTGGTTTCAGTGTACGCTGGATTGTTATTGTGGAAGAAGCCAGTCCTCAGAAGCAAGCCAAATAAAAACTCTGAATGTAAACTCTTTCTTTTGTCTTGTATTTCTCATTAGTGTAAAATACATCTACAGTCCTGTCACTCCTACCAATTACATTTTAACCTGTGGAAGGATTTTTCTCTGATGAATGAATGAAGTAAATATTTAAAAATCCCTGCTTGAAAACACATTTTAACAACCTAAATCAGTTGAGGTGATTAATTACTTTAAGCAATAATGTTAACATGGCACACCTTTGCATTAGTTTTTGAATTTACATAAGTTTGATTGCATCATGAATGGCACTGCCTTTATGAGGTCTTAAATGGTTTGCTTCTTCAGATTCCATATTAGAAATCCCTTCAGCTCTTGTTTTTAGTCAAGCAAGCAGCACCTGTAACAATTCAGTTAAACTCCCTAAAGTCGCCATGAAACGGAAATTGCGATTATCTTTTCTTCCCTATCGTGACAAGTTCTCGAATGAGAAAAAAAAATGTAGGGCAGCACTTGATTTTGTCCATCGGGAATTAATTGGATCGTTGTTGTTTGCTAATTGAGCGATCTCATGTGAGTGACAGATTGCTGGATTATTGCCCAGCCGGAGCATAAGGAGGGATGTTATTGGGAGGGGACATTAATATTAGTTTTTTTTTTGTAATCATTATGTGCATGGCTAATTCAATCATAATAAATACTTCAACATACCATAAAAAATAAGAATGGTCTGTTTTGATTTTATGGTGACTTTAAGCTCTTGGATGCTGAGTTCTCACAATAATATAATGATAAAATGCAAACAGGTCACTTTCAAATATAAATCATTTGTAAAATTAAAAAATTTAAAACATTATTTTTCAAAAATGTAATTAAAAAGGTTAATAAAAGTCGATATAAAACAAAATATACAGCTTGCCTGAACGATCTGAAGTTCTTAGCGCTAAAGCACTTATCTCCGCAGAGGCAGTTCATTAGACAGCTCCAACTCAAAACTGTGTTTCAATACAATTATTAAATGCATGCATGTTTCAAATAAGAAATTTTGTTGTCTTTGAAGCTTTTGCACGAAAGATTTGCGTGAGAGTACTGTCTTCTGCTTTTCTATCTATTTCCAGTGTTCAATCTGTTTATGGCACAAAAACAAAAAAAAACCCTGAGGATTCCAGTAAATCATGTAGTCATTCATGTAGTCAGTCAATAATCACTCTGGTTTTGGAACAGCACTACACATTTAAACTGAGGACCGCTTTTGTACATTTATTATGTTTGGCCAGAAACTTTACCAAATGTAGCGCAGGCTGACAGCTTCTAAAGGAACAATGATTTTATTCACTGCCAAATGCATGTACCTCAACTGATTCTAATGATTTTGGGAAAATAGTTCAACAAATATTGATGTTTATATTTTGGAACGAAAATCTATCAAAGATATCGATCAGTTTATATAATTAATTTGGTGTATGCTGTTGTGTGTATATGGCCATAAAGATGAAGCATTATGTAATATGAAGTGCACAATTCCAAAATGTAAATACTTCTGTGTTTTTTATCCATTTCTATATAAGTAAACGTTTGCATTTCTAATTCTGTGCCTGGTCTTATGTACTTTTCTGTATGGGTTTAATCCGATAAATAAACTTTGTGAACGAGTGCTGGATAAGCTTTTCAATGTTTGTGCAGTATGAGCTACTTTGTTAAGTACCGTAAAAGTGGTTTCAGTGTACGCTGGATTGTTATTGTGGAAGAAGCCAGTCCTCAGAAGCAAGCCAAATAAAAACTCTGAATGTAAACTCTTTCTTTTGTCTTGTATTTCTCATTAGTGTAAAATACATCTACAGTCCTGTCACTCCTACCAATTACATTTTAACCTGTGGAAGGATTTTTCTCTGATGAATGAATGAAGTAAATATTTAAAAATCCCTGCTTGAAAACACATTTTAACAACCTAAATCAGTTGAGGTGATTAATTACTTTAAGCAATAATGTTAACATGGCACACCTTTGCATTAGTTTTTGAATTTACATAAGTTTGATTGCATCATGAATGGCACTGCCTTTATGAGGTCTTAAAACTAAAATAGCAGATCAGATTAGTTTTCTGACATAAAGACTAAAGAGAGGCCTGGGGGATTTTAAGATGAATTTGTTTGATTCAAGTTGGAAAAAGCCTGAAAGTAAAGCACTGTTTTTGGTGCAAACCATATGCAGCAACACCTAGATAATACCTTTTATATTGTTAAGCATGGTGGTGGTGGCAGAGCATTTATATTCTAAAATGCAGTACAGTTTTTATTTAACTTTTAGGTACAACACATTTTAATTGAAACATTATTTAAGATTTTTATTTACCTGTTTGTAAGCACTGCAGTGTTAACGTTCAGACTGTGTATTTACAATGTTAAAGTGGCTGATATTCTAAATAGGAATAAAACCACCTCGTTTTTTAATTGTGCAAAGCTGTAGCTGAATAGTTAGGCCTACTACACTACTGTGTTTTAATGTTGGTCATTATGGTGGTACTTGGAGAGCCAAATATTTTCTGAGGTGGTACTTGGTATAAAAAGTTTGAGAACCACTGCACTACACTATATTTAATGAAGACTAATGTTTTAAAAGTCATCAGTAGTAAATGATAAATAGTAAAAAGAAAACATAAAATATTAAAGAAACTGCACAAAAATTAGAAAATATATATATGCCAGAACCAACGACTGCAGCAGAGCCCCACTCATGAAGGGATGAGAGAACACAGTAGCAGCAGGCAGCTGATATGCTGGATAATTCGCGTCTATCGAGCTAATTTATGTGCTCTTACTGAGTAGCTGACTTGCCACAAACTGTAATGAGATTGGTAAATGGAAAAGACAGTTAATTATGGAGGAGAGATTCTTATACCTATAATTTTGCTGTGTGTAATGACATTAACTATATTTAATGAAGACTAATGTTTTAAAAGTCATCAGTAGTAAATGATAAATAGTAAAAAGAAACATAAAATATTAAAGAAACTGCACAAAAATTAGAAAATATATATATGCCAGAACCAACGACTGCAGCAGAGCCCCACTCATGAAGGGATGAGAGAACACAGTAGCAGCAGGCAGCTGATATGCTGGATAATTCGCGTCTATCGAGCTAATTTATGTGCTCTTACTGAGTAGCTGACTTGCCACAAACTGTAATGAGATTGGTAAATGGAAAAGACAGTTAATTATGGAGGAGAGATTCTTATACCTATAATTTTGCTGTGTGTAATGACATTCCCGAATTGCAATTAAATATTTTTTTGGGTAAAACCCATAATTTTGTAGATAAAGATCTTTTTGGAAATAACCTGTCGATATGATTTATTCTTTTGTAGTGGCAACTGGAAATATGTAAAAGCTTAAAGGCATTGGCATTATGCACATTTAACTGCCAAATCAGAAAAAAAACTAATAACAAAAGGTATCAAACATAAGTGTATTTAACAGGAACTTGACTTTTAAGCATTATTCAAACACACATTGTTTTACAGGTTTACATTTTCATTAGAATACCTGAGAGAACTTTCTGTATATATATATATATATATATATCTCAGTTGTATATTTTCCTGACACTTCTCAATTTCAATTAAAAGTGTTACCACAAAAAGATTTGTTTTGAATATAATTTGCTACAATTTTTAACATAAAACTCTTAAAATTGTTAAATATAAATGAATAATCTTGATTCAAAGTTCTTGCGTGTCTCTGCCTTTAACAAGCGTCAGGTGGTAGACATGTTTGCAAAAAATGTATAAATTAGAAATGATATGCCGAAACAGGAGCGTTTTCATCATTGTTTTATTTAGATGTAGCACAGGGTCTTATTTACATAAATACGTTCTGAGGATTCATCTGAGAGTATGATTAGAACTCTAAAGGGTCACAGCACGGGGGGGGGGGTTTACTTTGCTGGTTTATCCCCAGACTCCAGCTTAGGTGCGTCTTTAGGCTCGCGGTATGCGGGGAACGCTTCCCATGGACTGTTCAAGTCAAACTTACGGAACTCCTGGGCGAGCTCAACAGGTTCAGCCACAACCCGCTTCACTTCATCATCATAACGTACCTGATGAAGAAGAATCACACCCAGTAATGTTTCACATTTTATATATAAAAAAAAAACTGTGCAATTGCTCTGTACCAAACTAATTTTCAAAGAAGTTTCTCATGTTCATTAAAGCTGCATTTATTCTACCAACAATGCAGTAAATACTAATATTGTCAAATATTATTACAGTTAAACAAAAAAAAACACCTGTTTGAATATGTTTTAAAGGGGTCATATGATGAGATTAAATTTTTTCCTTTCTCTTTGGAGTGTTACAAGCTCTTGGTGCATAAAGAAGATCTGTAAAGTTGCAAAGACTAAAGTCTCAAATCCAAAGAGATATTCTTTATAAAAGTTAAGAGTCAGCCACACCTACCTAAAACGGCTCGTTCTAACACGCCCCCACATGTCTACGTCACGATGTGGGAAGATTTGCATAACGCCGCCCAAATGTTCACACAAAGAAAGAAGGCGTAACTTTTATTCTCGCTGTAGTATTGTTGCCGCTGAGGAGAAACAATAATGTACAGTATGTGGAAAATAATGTGTTTTTTTTTTTTTACTTTAAACCGCATAAACATTTCATTACACCAAATAATGTTCTTTTTAGCAGCATCATATGACCCCTTTAAAATGTAAATGAAACATTTTCTTTTAATGAAAAGAACGTTCAAAACAACAGCATTTACAGTGCAACAACAAAAACATTTCTGAGAGGAAGAGAGAGATGGCATTCAGTAAACAATATTCAGTGCATTTACCTCAACATATCCAGACAAAGGAAAGTCTTTTCTGAATGGATGACCTTCAAATCCATAATCTGTTAAGATGCGTCTCAGATCTGGATGGTTTGCAAAGAAAACTCCAAACATGTCCCAGATCTGTAATGAAATATCATTCCATAATGAAGCAACTCTACCTCTAAAATCTGATAAAACAGACATAACATCTGCATGCAACTACAGCTATGCCGCATGACCTCATGGACCACTGACTAGACATTCACAGTCATTTGCCGTCTGCAGAGTGTCATAGCAGGAGGGAAGTAGCTCGGGGGCTCCACTGCATGAGCACTGCAGCTTGTGACTGAGTATATTGCAGACTAAACAGACATCTATTTTTATAGTCTGTAATACACAAAGCTCAAAATTTGTTAATGAAACCTCAGCTGATCACAATAAGACATACCTCTCTCTCATACCAGTTAGCTGCCTGGTGCACAGGCACAGAGGAGTCAAGAGGAGTCAGCTCATCAGTGTAGGTCTTCACTCGGATACGAGAATTATAGCGCAGGGACAGCAGATTATACACAATCTAAAAAAGGAAATATTAGATCATCAATCCTTTGCAGAACAGTTTGTGAAATGTTTGATTCTGTTAAATGCTTGAGTATTTCCCATGCTAATAACTTCTCCCATCCAGACTACCAAAGCATGTACTTTTTGCATGTTATTTTTACATTAATATATTGTGTGTGTGTGGGGGGGGCATTAAAAAATCTCAAAACATTTTTTAATTAGACTGAGCATGCTCACCTCAAAGCGGTACTGCCTTGTAGGGACATCCACCGCTGTGAGGTCAATCATGTTGTTGAACTGAGAGTTTGTGTGATCCTTCAGGAAGGTAAGAACAGGTATAATCCCTTCTGGGTGGATCATTACCTCCAGCTCATTAAAGCAGGTCACCTAGAATTCAAACATAAGGATGTACATGAGAGAACCATTGAGGAACTGCAGAGTGCATCTTCAAAATGTCACTAATCGGTCATCTGTAAACGATAAATTTGAGAACAACTGACCTGAACTTGTTGCACATATTTGGGGAGAATCTCTGCGATGTATTCTCCAAACTCTGACAGCTGAGTGTGTGTGACTGGATCCTTGGGCCTCACAGTAGCTAATGCACAAAGACATTTAAACGGAAAACATCAACAACACCACCCGTTAACAACAATGATAAACACCCCTAATCTACTCACGTCTGGTTTCAGTTGTCGTTGTTCTTGTCTGGACAATAGCAGCACTCTGTCTAGCAACTATGAGAGAGATTGAGAGAAAATAATGCATCACAACACAGTGCTGATATTATGGCAGGTTCAAATCAAAACTTTAAAATGAATCAAATTATTAGCTTGTGTCCAACTAAATTCAAAATTAATGACATTCCTGCAAAAAAAAACAACGCAAATATTGTTCTCCCTGGAAACGTGAAGGGAATAAAAGAAGCTGTACTGGCATAATAAAGATTAAAACTGTACATTAAATGAGTCGACTCGACACTGTCATTAGAGTTCAGTGTATTTGTACTGCCTGCTAGAGCAAGAGGAAAGGTCAACAGCGAAGAAAAGCACAAACATAGAAGAGTGGGTTGTGAGTCCTGCACAGTGACGATAATAGTGATTACGTTAAAAAAAATCACCACGATGAGGTCAGTGCTGCCCTTGCTTATTTCTTACCGTTCAGACTTCTTCCAAAACCGCTGCGGACAAATCTAACCAAGGAGGCCGCCATCTTTACTCCCACACACCGCGTCCTTCCTCGCGGGATCCGCTGACGCTGCGAGTGCATTCTCAGTACGCTGCTGTCATCTTCAGGCGGCACAATCGAGCCCTTTAAAGGGGTCATATAATGCTGCTAAAAAGAACAGTATTTTGTGTATTTGGTGATTTTGTATTTGTGTTTGGTATTTTGCTTGATTTATGGAATAATTGTCAGATTTAAAAAATAATAATAATAATAAAATTGATCTTAAGACAAAATATGAAACAATATTTAAGTTTGCATGAGTGTTCTATGCTTTGTTTCATATTTGATACATCAGGTTTTTGTGGTTCATATATTAAGATATAGTGAGACTTTAGAGCTCACAAAAATACACATACTTTTTTTTTCAGAAGCCCAAACTGAGCAAAAATAGCCATTTTGGTGCAGTTGTTATTTACTTAAGTAACACAATTCTGACTGTAGTGTAAATCAGTGAGATTTTGATTAAAAGGCATTTGACTTACTAAAAACGTATGAACTATCAATCTGTCAGTCAGAGGGCAGAAAGCATGTAGTAGATTAGGATGTATACAACAGGTGTTTGAGCAACATTTTGATCATGTTGATAATTTAGACGCACTAGAAATTCATGTATCAAATATGGCACAGTACACCTTCTAGGGTTAAAAACACTGACCCTGCATTTCACAAAAAAAAGACCATCACATACTGAGGTTTGTCATCATATTTATTAAAATGTATTGCAAATGGTCTCTCTCAGTTTCTTTATAGTATATAACCATAAAAAATTTCATTAAATGCATTGGCTCTTTTAAGCTGCCAAGACAGTATTTCCTATTGTTTACAATTATAAAATATAATGGCCTTATCGATAACATGCACAAAGAAACAGAAATTACCAGATGCAGTTTTTTAACAACTCCTAGTACAAATAAGTCAGTCAGAAGCTCTGGATTAAAAAAAACACTTTAAAACCATTACATCACTAACTCAATCAAAAATAAATAGTAGTTGTAAATTCACTGTCTAAAACATCCGAGGTAATAGAAATTACAACAATATTGTTTTATTCACAACGTAATTGTTGATCCAGATGGATGTTATTATAGCTTTAAGTCTGCTTTTATGTACAGTACACAAATTCTTAAAAGAATATATAGAAAAATATGCACTCAAACAATGAAAAACAATGTATTACGGCTGTACAGCATATCAGATTTAGCATTATTGTCAGCAGTTGTACACTGTATATCTTCTAGCTGGACTCAGAACCGCACACTTGCTTGTAGTACTCCTGCAGTATCTCCAACTGGGCTGAGCGGATCAGCACATGAGGCCGGACTGAGGCTAGCACCTTACAGGCCTCCTCTGGACTCCAAAAGTGCAGCTGTGAAAGAAAAAATAGATGTTTAACTCATGGCTGTAACCACCATAGACCCCCTTCAATAATCAGATAGGGACAAATTGCCCCCTCCCCCTCAATATTTGATATTCGTCTTCTACTTTGCTGCACTTGTTGTTGTTAGGATGACAAAAAGTTTTAAAGTTACATTTTTTGTCAGGTCTGCCTCAGTGATCTAACAGCACTCATTAAAGTTTTAATGGTGAAAGAGTGTGAGGTGAGACATAAGCAGCTAAACATTTAATATTATCGTTTTACAACAGAAATGTAAAAATATCCATTGATTCAAACTACTTGACTTAATCATTAAATTCCTTTAAATAAGGACTCTGCCTACGCTGTCAAAAAGGAACAAATTCATATAAAGAATATACTGTATAGATTTGTGTATGGTTTATTCTTAAAAAAAGAGAAGTGAAGCTAATGAATAAAAGCCCCTTTGGACTCTGCTTATGTGGGTTTCATTTAGAGAAGTGATCAGCATCACTTGAATTGACCTATATATAAGTTTTTCCTCTCCAAAATTTCCCACCAATAAAATTAAGAAACTAAAGATTATAAATGCTCCATTAAAAAAGTACCAAACAAATATGCAACCACACAATGACAAATACTGTTCACAGTGGTGACCTATGACATAGAGCTTTGGTATATATTGCTGCTGGCTTTGTTATTGTTCATGGTGTATGTATCTCAGACTCATACCCACCCTCATGAGGTATGCGGCTGCAATAGTTGCACTGCGTGAGCGGCCAGCCTTACAGTGAATATAGACACTGGTGCCCTGCTCTCGATGTTTCAAGGCAAAGTCCACACCCTTGTGAATGTGCTCTAGGCTGGGAACACCTGTCAGGTCCACTGTGCTGAGTCTGATCTGCTCAACGCCAACATCTTGCCACTCCTGTTATGTAACCAACAGGGAAAAAACATCCTCAGATGTACATTGACATATGTGATTATGGTTGGTAATGAGTGACAGAGGTGGCAGAGATACTTACCTCAGCTGAATTGCAGAAATATTTTGTCTCATATTCTTCATTCATAGTAATGACTCCTCTGACTGTCTCTTTTTGGACCAACTAAAACCAAATGAGACAAGAGGTATTTAGGTGAGTCCTGAAACAGGACTGGAATTTGGCAAATGGTAAATGGCAAATCTTACCTCCTCTGTCATTGACCTGAATGGAAGAGCACCAAGAATGACAGTAGGATCCACGCGATTATACCATTGCCTGGAAGTGATCTTTTCCATGACAACATTGTAAGCAAGTGTGGGATAAAATAAAGTCCTTGCTAGAACACTCGACATCGTTCCTTGTGTAAACGAACGACACGTACGACTTCAAACGTGTCACAAGAATTTCTTTCTCGCTACTCCTGCATAACTACTATTCTGCTTCTTCTTCTTTGACGTTTTATGACGGTTGGCAAACCAGCTTTAGGTGCATTTACCGCCACCTACTAGGATGGAGTGTGGAGCATTGACGTTAAAGGAAAACTAAAAAAAGAAGAAAACATTAGTAGCGATTCTTTAAATCCTGTTTATTAACTCTGTATCTTTAAGATACTTAAATAATATGTGAAACATTTCTATAGTCACATCTTTATTTATCAATTTCTGAAGTGAGATCTGATTTATTTCTATATGAAGTGCTTCTGTAAGTTGTACTCTTTCGTTGTCATGTGACTGACAGTAGCGCAGTCTCAGTTGAATGGCCACTCCTGAAACCTGACTGGTTAGGATCCAGTTTGTTGTTCTGTGAAAGAAACAATTATATCTGGTTGAAAACAACTCTTTCGAGGGTTTTCGCTATGAATGGAAGGAGAGAGACAGGTCTGTAGCTATCTGTAAGTGAAGTGTTTAATGTAGGTTTTTTGAGCAGTGGGGTTATCCGAGCCCTTTTTATTAAAATATGTTCAACTGTTTCAGGAAGATCACATTTAACACAAAGTCCAGACTCATGTTATTTATAATAGGACTCATGTCCTATTATAAATAATGATTGATTGATTGATTGCAGTGTGTCCAATTCTAAGGCGAGATATTATGCTGTCTTCCTTTCTATTCCCAAAAATTGTCCTCTCATTTCCAACTGTTTTTTGAATATTATATAAATGCCGTCCTTTATTCTCACCATCCCATTTACTTTGCCATATATCTTTTAATGCTTTTTTAATTAGCCCTTTTATTTCTAATTTACTCAGTGGAACATTAAATTCTATGTCTGGATGTTTTAATGTTTTTTC